>NW_018391815.1:8984-10040 GCF_900095145.1 Mus pahari | reverse complement strand
CAAGACTTTCTGTGGAGTTATCCTCTTTTGAAGAAACTGTATTTCTGCCATGATCTTTCCTCCCAATCCAAGTTGGCCACCTCTAGCTTACCGCTCTAGGCAGAGGAGATCCTGGACCCCTGACAGCAACCCCTTCCAGCTCTATGGTATGGAGGGGTGGCTCAGGTTGCCACTTCCTACATTATTGAGGAACCAGGTCCTCTATTCTACTCTATGGTAACTCACTCAGAGGGGCTTGGGCCAGTCACCTCCTAGGACTGAAGGGAACACCACAATTTTATTGCTTTATAATTAAAGTTCTTAGTAAAAAACAGAAAGTTATGCAATAAACATATTTAAAAATACCAATTACACATCTTTGTCTTTCTTGTAATAAATTAACCCCCTAGAAATTCATGGTATATCTTACTGGCTTCACTAAGAGGATACATGGAATCCTACACTGCATCACTTACCTGACATTGTTTTGCTTGGTATATCAAGGGCATGGTTTTGCTTTACTATAGATTCACCCTCATAGTGTTTCAGAGTGCTGCATTTCAGAACATCGTTGCATGTCCATTCACTAGCCTCCTTTTGACTGACATTAGAGATGATTTTTTTATCACATGAACTGCAATGTATTGAAAAATTCCTGGATAATAACTGTGGCTAACTTTTTTTATTGATGCTACCAGGGTCTTCTGAGAAGTAGCCAAGGTGGGTTTAGAGAGTAGAATACATTTCATATTCCACCTTGCTGGAAGATGTTCTTGAAACGCTCCTTTTTAGGACCTTGAAACTTGTGTGGACCAGCTTGTCTGTGCAGAGCTTATACCACACTTGTAGGATCAGCAAGTACCAAAATTGGAAAAATTCCTAACGAGGAAATAATTTCAGGCCAGTGCAGCACAAGCTGGGTTAATCTAATAGCCTTTTACACATCATAGGTACCACTAGTACCTCAAGTGACAGGAAATGTGCTGAAATATAGCACTATTTTCATTAGTGTGTGTGTGTGTGTGTGTGTGTGTGTGTGTGTGTGTGTAAGTGTGTGTGTGTGTGTGTGTGTGTGTG
>NW_018391815.1:5276-6317 GCF_900095145.1 Mus pahari | reverse complement strand
GTGTGTGTGTGTAGCATGGCTTGGCTTAAAAGATGCAGCATCCTTTCATTATCTCTGAGATGAAGTACTAGGAAAGGATGGTAGTACCTAAGGAGTCATAAGTATAACAGGGGTATTGTTTTTTGTTTTTTTTTTAATTCATGTGTATTCCCTTTAGAGTTCAATGCTTACCCTTGGGAATATTTGCAGGAAGCATAGTATTGCTGATTATAGTATCCTTTCAGTGTGCATAGATTTCCTGAGAGATGGTTTCTCTGGATATTCCAAAATATAGGAGTTCACAAGTAGAGCCAAGTAAGGATTCTGCACTCCAGAAACAATATGAGCATTCAGTTCAAAGGTTGCTAGGCTCCCTTGAAGGACTCTGTATAATGTTAGATTCAGACACTGCTATATCGTTATTTATCAATGTAAAATATTTAGACTATTTGAGAAATGAGTGTTTTACTTTAACTCCAGCAGTGTGTAGTTCAGATTCCAGTGTCAAATAATTTTTTACTTTTGAGAAAAATATCCAGGCCAGTTGCTCTCTGCCTCTACTCCTATGGGGATACAGGAATGACCTCAGATGAAATGTCATACTGGATTGTTCTGCTAAGTAAAGTTATAGTTTGCTTGATAACTAACATGACAAGACCTCACCAGGCCTTTTTTTCTTACTCCACTAGGTCTGAAATATTTTGCAGAAGATCAAACAGGACACAGACCAGGTCAACATCTCCCTATGACACAACTGTTCACCAGGACTTCTGGCTGTGTAAAACAAATTAACCATCATTTCATCTAATCCTTGCAACCTTGGCAATCTTGGACTGCATTTTCTTCTTTTTTTATTTTGGTTTGCTATAGGTAATGAAGCCTTTATTTTGTCTAGCCTCTGGTCAAGAAGATGGCCTGTTTGGAAGGCTTCAGAGAAGTGCTGAAGGACATCAAGATCTGCTGGGCTTCCAGGAGGACTCTGAGCATGTCAATCTTGGTTGGTCCTGTTAGGTCATCAAGAATAATTTCATGGTGATCAGTCAAATGAATTTGAAAAACTGA
>NW_018391815.1:0-4907 GCF_900095145.1 Mus pahari | reverse complement strand
ACAGAAAATTCTGCTTTTGATGTGGATATTGTGTCAAACTCTTTGGATCCCATTATCAGGATGAAAAAAGGATCCATGCTCTATCTTTATGGTCAAGAATATAGCAACAGTTAGAATGTATTATTTTGTGGATGATCACATGGAACAAACAAATTTGAAACACAGCAGTATTTCTCTTATACATGCCAGGAAATAAAGGTATTCACTTTGAGTAATTAAAGTCTTCTTAATTATAAGTAAAGTGGTTTGGATAAAAATGACCTTCAAAGGTCACTTCATAATTGAATGTTTGATACCTACTTCATAGGACTGTTTTAGAAAGGACTAATAGATAGGGCATTGTTGGAAAAGTTGTGACACTAGAGGTTGGCATTGAGGTTTCAAAAGCTTATGTCAGTCCCTGTCTCTGTCACTGTCTCTGTCTCTCTGTCTTTGTTTCTCTCACTGTATTTTTCTCTGTCCTTATGTCTCAGACTATTCTCACTATGTCTGTGTCCCTGTCTATGTCTTTATCTCTGTCTGTCTTACTGTCTTACTGTCTTTCTGTCTGTCTGTCTGTCTGTCAGTCAGTCTGTCTTTCTGTCTGTGTGTCTCTATCTTTCTCTTTCCTCTGCCTCCTCCATATGGATCAGATTCAAGTTCATCTATACCTCTAGTGCCATGCCTGCCTGCTTGAGGCATGCCTGCCTGCCAGCTGCCATGTTCCCCATCTTGACAATCCTGGATCATGCTTTGACATAGTTACCAATCCATATTGAATATTTTCTTTATAAGTCATCCTTGTCAATGTGTGTTCTAGTAATAAAATAGTGAATAAGAAAGAAAAAGAAACTCTTAATTGAATGATCACCTACAGGATGGTAGAGGAACTTCACCAAGTGTACATGTAACAGAGAGTCCATTTCTAGACTATTGGATGGGGTTAAAAATTAAACACCAGGAAACCTGCTTGTTAAACATTTAAACAATTTAAATTTAAACATTTTAAAATTTTCTATGGCTGTACATAGTAGTGCACATGTGTAATCCCAGCAGTCAGAAGGCAGAAGCAAGAAGAAATGCACGAGCCTCTGGACAGCCTGGTCTACGTACTAGATTCTGGGACAGCAGGGAAATGTATAGAGTCCCACTCTCAAAGACACTCCCTTCTAATATTCGGTCAAACTGAACAGAATCTTCAAAAGAACAGAAAGAAATGAATCATAGATATGTTTTAAATGTTCTTTATACTAAAACATCAGAAAATGCAAATTAAAATAATTTTAACATTGTATCTTACTAGAGTCAGAATGTCTATTACCATTAGACTAAATGACCACAACTGTTGGCATGGGTGTTGGGTAAGAGAACATGTATTCACATGTATAGTCATTATGGAAATCAGGAGAAATGTTCTAAAAACATTGCTAGAGACAGATGTTCATTAGGAAATATCTGTACTATTTGTGGTGATTTGATTGAGAAGAACACTTTTAGGCTCATAGATTTGACTACTAGGACAACAGTGTGTAGCTCTATTTGATAGTATTCAGAGTTGTTGACTTGTTGTGGGGGTGGACTATAAAGTTTTAAAATCCCAGCTCAGGACCAGTATTTGTGCCTCCTGCAGATCCACACACACAGAACTCTTAGCTATTTTTCCAGCACCATATCTGCCTCTGTGTTGCCATGATTCTGCCAAGACAAAATGTACTAAACTTTGAAATGGTAAGCAGGCCCCCATTTAATTGCTCTCATTAAAAGGACCTATCATGTACTTGGTGTCTCTTTCTAGCAATAGAACACTAAGACACTATTGTGGGCCATACAGCCAAATGCATTATCGTAAGACAGAAACCTGAAAGAGTTCATGTTCCTTCCTGATTTATTCACAATAGTCAGGACATCAACACAACACTGAATCTCTAGAGATGTGTATTTAAATTGGAGTATCCATAGAATGTAATGCACTAGTATTGGGTTATAGCAGATATTTCTAGAAAATGATAGGACACATATTTCGTGAAGGAGAAAAGGGAAAACAGTAGGACAGAGTGAAATAAATGTCTTGGGGGGTTGTAGAGGAGTGTGGTGGTTTGAATATGCTTGATTATGGGAGTGGTACTTTTCAGAGTTAAGGCCTTGGTAGAGTAAGAGTTTGGACATGTTGGAAACAGAGTGTTAGTGTGGAGAGTGGGCTTTGAAACCCTCCTCATAACCACCAGTAAGACAATCTTCTGAGTGCCTTCACAATGAGATACGGAGCTATTAGCTTCTACTCCAATGTGATGTCTGCCTAGATGCTGCCATGCTTCCAGCCTTGATGTTAATCAACTGAACCTCAGAACCTGTAAGCCAGTCCCAATGAAAAGTAGCCTCAGTCCTGGTGTCTCTTCATATCAATAAACCCATACTAAGACCTGGGACAGTAAACTCACATGTCTGGAATTCAGTAAAGTTGAATAGGTTGGAAGTCCCAGACCCAGAGTAGATGGCAAAAGAGTCACCTGCTTCCTACCAGTCCTCTTTCATAGGACCAACATCTCTAAATAGGAAAATGTCTGGTGGTCATTTAGAAAAGAATAGGGTTCTCCCAGCTAATGAGGTACCTACAAGATGATATAGTTAAGTCAATAAGCTTGCCTTCCTGGTCATTCCTTCCTCAGAAAGAACTTAATTTCTACTCTAACCTCAAAAATTGGTATGCTTATGAAAAATAATCAATAAACACTTTAGAACCAAGGACTGTCTCTCTCATCTGTGGGGTACAGGGAGAGAAAGACTTTGCCTACAAAGCCTTGCCATCTCAGTCTCCAACAGAATGCCCCTCAATACTCCTGGAGGAGCAACTCTGAGATAACCCAGAATTCCCCATTCCCCTATTTCAGGGCTTTTCCTCTGCCTGCTCAACTCCTCCATTCTCAGCTCCTCTATGACTTCTAGAAGTGCCTGCATGTGATTCTAAGAACCCCTTGCCCTGGTTTTCTTGCAGGCCAGAATGCTCAAACCTGCTGTGAACTCCCTGCAACCCAGCACTGTATTGACGTGCAGGATTTTTGGGGGTCCCTGTCCACAGACAAGTTAATGTAGGCCCAGGGAATTCAGAAACTCCATTCTCGATACTTGCCTGTGGTTTCCATTGTCAAGTGGACTCCAAGGTGTCAGGGAACCCCAGGCTTCCACCTCCTATGCTCAAGGCTACATTCTAACACCCCCTAAGTTGTGCATCAGCATTTCCATCCAGGTCAATAAAGGACAGTGGGCTTAGTATGAATACAGTCTACTGTGGCTGCATTTGTCTGCATTTGTTCTGACCAGTGGCTTTTCTACTGTTAACAGCAATCTTCTAAGTTTTAAGAAGCCCCATGCCCTACAGAATGAACACTTTAACTCCTTAAAATACTGAATTTGAAGGACTAACCCAGAATCCTGAAGGTCTGTGTAATTCCAACGCTTGAAAACTTCCTGAAATATAGCATGGATAGCTGCACAGACATTCATCTGGAGGCAACATCTCTGCCCAACCTTCAATATGAAGAGCAGAGCCTTGCCCTCTCCCATACTCTGTCCATTAGGATATGATGAATGTATTCCTAATGAAACTTTTTATGCTAAGACATGATCTATTTTCTTACACAATAATGCCCAAATCATCCCACTACACTTTAAGGCCAGGTTCTATATTCTGCCCTAGAATGTTAAAGAAAGCTACTCCAGTTCATTCTGTCTCACTTTTTATATAGGCTAGTCACGGCCATAGTGTCATATTTTCTAATAGTCACAGACCTGAACATTAGGAATGCCTCTCAAAAAGGCTAGCATGAACCTACACTCATATGGTCACTTGATCTTTGTTAAAGGAGCCAAAACTATCCAGTGGATAAAAGACAAAATTTTCCACAAATGGTGTACTTTCAATTGGCAATCTGCATATAAAAGAATGTAAATTGATCTATTCTTCTCTCCTTGTACAAACCTCATGTCCATATTGATCAGGGACCTACATATAAAACAAGATACACTATATCTAATACAAGAGACATTAGTAAAGAACCTCGAAAACAATGGCACAGAGGAAAAGTTCCTGTACAGGACACCAATGGCTCATGCTCTAAGATCAAAAATTGGCAAATGGGACCCCATAAAATTGAAAAGCTTTGTAAGACAGAAGATGCTGTCAGTAGGACAAAATGGCAATCTACATACTGGGAAATCATCTGTACCAACCCTACATCTGATAGAGGGCTAACTTACAAAATTTGCAAACTCAAGCAGTTAGACTCCAGAGAACCACATAACCCTACTAATATATAGAGTACAGAGATAAACAGAAAATTCTCAACTGAGGAATCTTGAATGGCTGAGATGTACTTAAAGAAATGTTCAACATCTTTAGTCATCAGGNAAATGCAAATCAAAATGACCCTGAGATTCCACTTCACAGCAGTTAGAATGGCTAAGATCAAAACTCAGCTGACAGCTGATGCTGGCAAGGATGTGAAGAAAGAACATTCCTCCATTCCTGCTGGAACTGCTATTTGCCAAAAGTACTTTTGAAATCAATCTAGAAATACCTAAGAAAGTTGTAAATAGTTCTACCTCAAGTGCAGCTATGCCACCATGGTGCTTATACCCAAAAGATTCTCCAATATATTAAAAGGACAAATCCTCCACTATGTTCATAGCAGCCTTATAATACGCAGAAGATGAAAACAACCCAAATGACCTCAACAGAGCAATGGATATAGAAAATATGGTACATTGTACAGTGGAGTACTACTCAGCTTTTAAAAACAATGACTTCATGAAATTCAAAGACCAATGGTTGGAAGGTGAAATATCATCCTGTGTGTGGTATCCCAGTCACAAAAGGATACACATGGTATGTAGTCAATAAGTGGATATTAGTCAGAAAATGCATGGAATGC
>NW_018391814.1:46646-62243 GCF_900095145.1 Mus pahari | reverse complement strand
GATCTGCCTCCTTGCTGAAGATGTAGGCCCAAAACAGGGCCTGTGCCAGAAGATGAGTTGCCTCTGCAGATTATTCACTAACATGCACAGTGTAGCCACTGAGGGACCCTGGACACAATATGACTCTCTTACCTTCCTCTGGAGAGGAAGGTGCCCAAATTTCTGGAGCCTGAAATAGAGTCTGTCTCAGAAGTTAGGTTGCTTCTCTCTGTCCTGAAGCTGTGTAGCTTCTGTGGTCCACAGTCTTGCCCGCCCAGCCTGGAGCCCAGAAGCTGCATCACTTCTCCAGGCTGCCCTCTAACTGGCAGTGGACTGGAGCAAAGATGGCTCACTTTCCGGCTCAGGCCTTGAGACTCCTCCTGGGCGGACTCCACTCCTTGGGCAGGAAAAGTGCTGGGTTGTGGCTCAGGCCAGGAGACTGTTCCCAGGCAGACACCCCTCCTCGGGTGGGAAAGGAGCCAGATGACTGGAACCAGAAATGGGATCCTTCCCAGAAGCTGTGAGGCCTCTCCAATCTGCCCTCTCCCCAGCAGTGCACCAGAGCAAAGATGGCTCACCTTCCGGGTCAGGCCTTGAGACTCCTCCCGGGCGGATACCCCTTCTCGGGCAGGAAAGGTGCCTGGTGATGGTTCAGGCCAGGAGACTGCTCCCAGACAGATACCCCTCCTTGGGCAGGAAAGGCACCGGATGACTGGAACCAGAAAAGGGATCCTTCCCAGAAGCTGTGATGCCTTTCCAATCTGCCCTCTCCCCAGCAGTGCCTATTGTTATTATTATTATTAACAGAATGTTACAGTGAAGTCTCTCTTCTCCCATTTTATTGTGTCTTGACTGTTTAACTTCACACTATTGCCACAAAATATTTAATATTGTGCTCAAAATAGTAGAGTCATCAATTCACATTCCAAGCATCCCAGGAAAGAGTCCCCAGTTTACCCACCTCAATTGAGATCCATATAGTTCTTTGTTAAGAGCCAGTCACCCTTTTCCCCACATGGCTGTTTTGTGGGAATCAGCAAGATTCCAGCCCTAAACAAACATCGAGGACTGTTAAAGGAGTTTCCAGCTTTTTGGAGCTGCCCTGAACTGCAGCCTTGGGATGTAAGGAGGTTCTGGGACTCTGAGATTAGCTGCCTGGTGTTCTGGAGCAGTGATGCCAAGACTCTAAGAAAATCAGAAGAAGTTTCAAGTCTGCAGTCAGCATCCCCTCATTTGCCCTTCACTCTGTTTCTTTTGATTGTTCCACAACCTCTCCCAATTCCCCTTCACAGTGTTTATAACCAAGTGTTCAAGCCGGCAATAAATGAAGCTTTGAAAACTCTTTGCTTGGCTTCCCTCTTCTTTCCCTCCCATTTCACCTCAGGTTCGTGATTCCCCCCTTGACCCACAGAATAACTTGTCCCGCAGGATGGGAAACTATACCTTTCATCCTTAAGTTTGGTTTTCTCATTGTATACTGGATTTCTTGGATTTTTTTAGATTATGACCTTTTTGCTTTTTCCATTTTCTTTGACTGCTATGACAATGTTTTCTATGGCATCATCTGCACCTGAGATTCTCTCTTCTATCTCTTGTATTCTGTTGGTGATGCTTGCATCTATGACTCTTGATCTCTTTTTAAGCATTCTAACTCCTGAGTTGTCTCCCTCTGTGATTTCTTTATTGCTTCTATTTCCATTTTTAGGTCCTGGGTGGTTTTGTTCAATTTCTTTTCCTGTTTGATTTTGGTTTCCTGTAATTTTTAAAGGGATTTTTGTGTTTCATCTTTAAGGGCTTCTATCTGTTTACCTGTGTTCCTCTGGGAGTTTTTACTTCCTTAAAATCCTTTACGATCATCCTCATGATATATGACTTTAAATCAGAGTCTTTCTTTTCTTGTGTGTTGGAGTATCCAGGGATCACCTTATTGGTAGAACTGGGTTCTGATGATGCTAAGTAGCCTTGGTTCCCATTTCTTTTGTTTTTACCCTTGCCTGTTGCCATCTGGTTATCTCTGGTGTTAGCTGGTCTTGCTGTCTCTTACTGTATATTGTCGCTCTTGCAAGCCTGTGTACTCCTGTAGACCAGTATTTTTCCGAAAGGAATTTGGGTATGGACAGCTATAGCAAAGGGTCAGCTACAGGGTGCAGATGGAAACTGGAGGGATCCTGGTACTCTGTTCCTGTGTCCTGAAGGTTCCAGGCATGTCCCTTTGAACAGAAGTGGTTGTCTTACCTGTGCTCACAGGCGTGACTGCACTCCTGGGAGACCAGCTCTCTCTCGGTGGTGTTTGGGTATGGAGCACTGTGGCACAGGATCTACCAGGTCTACCAGGAGTACTGACACAGAGGCTTGCAGGAGGGACAAGCCACAGTCAGAGACAGCAAGACCAGTTAGCACCAGAGATAACCAGATGGCAATAGGCAAGGATGAAAACAAAAGAAATGGGAACCAAGGCTACTTGTCATCATCAGAACACAGTTCTCTCAACACAGTGAGCCCTGAATACTCCAACACGCAAGAAAAGCAAGACGCTGGCTTAAAGTCACATCTCATGATGAAGATGATAGAGGACTTTAAGAAAGACATAAATAACTCCCATAAAGTAATACAGGAGAAAACAGGCAAACTGGTAGAAGCTCTTAAACAGGAAACACAAAAACCCCTTAAAGAATTAGAGGAAAGCACAATAAAACAGGTGAAGGAATTGAACAAAACAGCCAGGATCCAAAAAGAGAAATAGAAATAATAAAGAAATCATAAAGGGAGACAACCCTGAAGGTAGAAAGCCTAAAAAAGAGATCAAGAGTCATAGATGCAAGAATCACCAACAGAAAACAGGTGATAGAAGAGAGAATCTCAGGTGCAGAAGATATCAAAGAAAACATTGACACAACAGTCAAAAAAATGAAAATGCAAATAGCTCATGTCAGAAATCATACAAGAAATCCAGGATACAATGAGAATACCAAACCTAAGGATAATAGGTATAGAAAAGAATGAAGATTCCCAACTTAAAGGGTCAGTAATTATCTGCAACAAAATTAAAGAAGAAAACTTTCCTAACAAAGAAAGAGATGCACATAAACATACAAGAAGACTCCATTAATCCAAGTCGACTGGACCAGAAAAAAAATTCCTCCCATCACACAATAGTCAAAACATCAAATGCACAAAAAAGAGAAAGAATATTAAAATCAGTAAGGGAAAAGTGTCAAGTAATATATAAAGGCAGACCTATCAGAATTACACCAGTCTTCTCACCAGAGACTATGAAACCTAGAAGATCCTGCACAGATGTCATATATTCACTAAGAGAACACAAATGCCAGACTAGGCTACTATACCCAGCAAAACTCTTAATTAGTATAGATTGAGAAACCAAGATATTCCATGACAAAACCAACGTTACACAATGTCTTTTCACAAATCCAGCCCTACAAAATATAATAGATGGAAAACGCCAATATAAGGAGGGAAACTACACTCTAGAAAAAGCAAGAAAGGAATCTTCTTTCAACAAACCCTAAAGAAGATAGCCACATAAACACAAAAATAACATGAAAAATAACAAGAAGCAACAATCACTATTTCTTCATATCTCTTAACATCAATGGATTCAGTTCTCCAATAAAAAGACATAGACTAACTTAATGAAAAGTAAACAGGATCCAGCATTTTGTGCATACATGAAACCCACCTCAGTGTCAAAGACAGATACTACCTCAAGGGTAAAAGGCTGGAAAACAATTTTCCAGGAAAATGGTCTCAAGAAACAAGCTTGAGTAGCCATTCTACTATCAAATAAAGTCAACATTCAACCAAAAGTTATCAAAAGTATAAGGAAGGGTACTTCACACTCATCAAAGGAAAAATCTACCAAGAAGAACTTGCAATTCTGAACATCTATGCTCCAGATGCAAGAGCACCCACATTCATAAAGGAAACTTTACTAAAGCTCAAAGCACACATTGCACCTCACACAACGATAGTGAGAGACTTCAAGACCCTATTCTCAGCAATGGACAAATCATGGAAACATAAACTAAACAGCTACACAGTGGAACTAACAGAAGTTATGGACCAAATAGATTGAACAGATATCTATAGTACATTTCATTCTAAAACAAAAGAATATGCCCTTTTCTCAGTACCTCATAATACCTTCTCCAAAACTGACCATATAATTGGTCAAAAAACAGCCCTCAACAGATACAAGAAGATTGAAATAATCCCATGGAACCAATCAGATCACTAAAGACTAAGGCTGGTCTTCAATATGAAAAACAACAGAAAGTCCACATACACATTGAAGCTGAACAATGACCAACTCAAGGATAACTTGATCAAGGAAGAAATTAAAGACTTTTTAGAGTTTAGTGAATGTGAAGGTACAACATACCCAAACTTATAGGACACAATGAAAGCAGTGCTAAGAGGAAAACTCATAGCTCTGAGTGCCTGCAAAAAAAAAAAAAAAAAAAACCTGGAGAGAGTTATACACAAGCAGCTTGACCACACATCTGAAAGCTCTAGAACAAAAAGAATCAAATACACCCAAAGATGTAGATGGCAGGAAATAATCACACTCAGATTTGAAATTAAATCAAGTAGAAACAGAAAGAACTATATAGACTCAACAAAACCAGTAGCTGGAAAGAACCCAGATGTCCCTCGACAAAGTATTGGATACAGAAAATGTGGTACACTTACAGAATATAATACCACTCAGTCATTAAAACAATGACTTCATGAAATTCACAGGCAAATGAATGGAACTTGAAAATATCATCTGAGTGAGGTAACTCAGTCACAAAAGAACACACACAGTACACACCCACTGATAAGTGGATATTATCCCAAAAGTTTGTAATACCCAGGATTCAATTCACAGATTCTATGAATTCCTAGAAAATGGAGGATCAAAGTGTGGATTCTTCAGTGCTTCTTAGAAGGAGGAATAAAGTACTCAGTGGAGGAAATATAGATATAAAGTGTGGAGCAGAGACTGAAGGAAAGGCCATCCTGAGTCTGACTCAAGAGGGGGATCCATCCTGTCACAGACTGGGCTCACTGGGCCCTCCTCAATCTGTGTGAATCAGAGTCTCTTGGACAGATGTGCATAGAGTTGGAGGGAATGGGGGAGACAAAGAGAAGTGACAGGAGAGTGTGTTGAATCTGAGTGTAATGTCACAAAGTAAACACCAGTCTTATATAATACAGAAAACAAAGGGGTAGGATGTCACAATAGGCAAAGTATATTGAAATTATCTAACACAAAACAGAGGAATGACTTCAAAAGGACTTACAGAAACCAGGTAATATTTACAGTAAAGATAAAAGAGCCCTGCCTAGGGTCAGCTAATGACAGGTAAGGATTATACAGCCTAGTCACAATTTGTGCTACTCCTTTGAGCCTTGTGAAAGCTAGCACCAGGGGGTTCTGCTCTAGCAGACCTTCTCATGAATAATGCAAAACCACAACCCCCCTATTTCCTAGGCCTTGGTAAATTCTTGCATATGAAAGTAACTTGGTTGTAATGAACATTCTAAAAGTATACTTTTCTAAGCTTGCCCTGAGATTCTAACTCTTATCCAGTAAAATACTGCAATACCATCCACAATATTGAAGGGACAATTCTGGGGCATTCTAGATATGATAATGCCAAGGTTACAGGAAGCTGAGTTTCCTTGAAACCCTTTTCCTCAGGACAGCTTCCAGGTTTCCAAACTTGTAACGCGAGTCACTATTGTGGATGTAGCACCATCCTATATACAATCACCAAACCTGGACAATTTTGTGGATGCCAACAAGTGCTTAACTTACAGAACCCTGATATGACTGTCTCCTGATAGGCTCTGCCAGAGCCTGACAAATCCAGGGGTGGATGCTCAAAGCTAATCACTGGACTGAGCACTGGGCACCAGATGGAGGAGTTGAGGGAGAGACTGAAGTATCTGAGGAAGCTTGCAGCCCCTTTTGGCGAACAAACGTGTCAATACCCCAGAGTTCCCGGGAACTTAAACACCAACCAAAGAATACACATGGAGGGACCCATGGCTCTGGCCACATATGTGGCAGAGGATGGCCTTGTTGGATATCAGTGGGAGGAGCAGCCCTTGGGCCTGAGGGTGTTCCCAGTGCAAGGAAATGCCAGGATAGGAAACTGGGAGTTGGTGGGTAGATGGGGAAATACCCTCATAGAGGCATGTGGAGCAGAAATGGAATAGGGACTTTCCTAAGGGAAGACCTGGAAAGGGGAACATATTTGAAATGTAAATGAAGAAAATTTCCAATAAAAAAATTCCTATAAATGACTATTTTTAAAAGAAAAAAAAAACAATGGAGCCACATGGTTTCCTGTGAAACATTCTCATGAGATAACACCTTCAACAAAAATGTTTTACACCTGTCCAATCACAACACTTACCATGCTAACAATAGCATAAGACTGTTACTTAATTTACAAAGACAGGCGTGAGGCCCAGACACCATAGTACACTACACATTCTCAGGACCCTGTGCTACAGCAGAAGGATCCCATGTCTCCAGCCAGCTGACCCCAGCAGCCAGAAGCCTTGAAGTACCTGAGGATGTAGATGCTGTGAGCTCTAAGTCATGAAGATTATATTTTCAGCTGCTTCAATCATAACCACCTTAGATCTCTTTTCCTTCCATGGATACAAAAGCAGTTCATGGAGTTACAAAATGTCACTGGTCTGATCTTATTCCATAAGAAATTTGGGCCCTGTTTTCTGACCAAAGGCTGTGAGATATGACTACTATAATCCTGGCCTAAATATAAAAACTCTATTGATTAAGAAACACCCATAAATTCATTCTCTATCATAACTATAATCAAAATGAGCACATACTCTTTGTACCTGACTGATGGCTGCCTGCCTAGAGAGACTGCTGTGACATGTTCTTTCTGTAAGTGGAGATGCATGTCAGACATCAGTATTACTAGGACAGTTTTGGCCTATATAGAGATTTTATTTTTAGCCCTAGTATCAGGGGCTCCCAGCGTTGTAGAAGAGTATCGCTTTCACAAATCTGTCATACAGGTACAACTGACTCTGAATGCATCCAGGTTAAAACACAGATATGTCAAAAGAGAGAGCATCATGTTTATAGACTATAGTTACAACCATGCAAATGAAGTGGGTAAACTGGGGACTATTACCTGGGAAGCTTGGAATTTGAATTGATGACTCTACAATTTTTAAACCATATTAAATTTCTTGTGGCAGGAGTGGGAAAATAAACAGTCAAGACACAATAATAATAATAATAATAATAATAATAACAATAATAATAATAATAATAATAATAATAAAAAATCTTAAGATTCTTCAGAGAATGGTTATCAACACCCGTGCACGCGTACACACGTGCACATACACACACACACACACATACACACACACACACATACACATACACACACACACATACACACACACACACACNACACACACACACACACACACACACACACACACACACACACACACACACATCTTTACTATCCTGAATCTCTACCAGATACTTGGTCTTAGCTACAACAAGGGTCCAGGCTGCAATGTCCACAATGGCTCTGAACAAACAGGAGTTGGCATAGATTTAAAAAAACAGCTAAAGTCAACGCCAAAATAATATCAAATCAGACAGAGCCATCAGGTCTTTACTCACCAAGCCAAAAGACAGCATCCTTTTCTCACATCCCTCCTTCCAGGCCTTCTCCCAAGGATATTCCATCCCTGCTGTTCCTTGGGCAGATGAGATGATAAAAATAAAATTGGGGGGATTTTGGAAATAAGCAGTGGGGATCAAGCACCATATCCCCACTTGTCTGATACAGTCTGTTTGAGAGGAGAGGAAAGAGCCCTGGCTTCAGAGTAAAGTTAACATTTCATTCCCTGAGTCACACTTAACTCTAAGTACTGCCTTTAGAGTTGATAACCACCTAACTGAAACCTCATATTTGAGAAGTCACTGTATATTCAGGTCTTTGTATATTCAAGACAGACATTTTTTTTCTTTGCCTGTGTAAGAAAGTGGAACTCTGCCACTGAGCTACATCTCCAGCCTTACACCACTTGGACATCCATGTTAAATTTCTGTAACATCTCGCTACAGTTGTAACAACAGAGCAGCTCACCTTCTGATGCTCTGAGGAGGATTGTGGGAGAAATAGACATGGCTTAGCCGGGCTATGTGCTCTCTGTGCATTTCCATGCAGTCCCTTCCAAAAGCTTTCTGGAGAAAAGATAAAAATTTAAATGTTGTTTAATTACCATAAACTCCTGTGACATTTTCTTCCAGCCTAGGTGTGTGGTTGACATCTGTCCAGAAAACCAGTGTCTTAGTAGTGATGACTGATATCTGTGTAGGTAATCCATCTGCAAACTGCTATCTGTTGCTTTTGAACATTGAATTCTGGTTTAATACATTCATGGATTACACAGCTTTACAAAATATATTTACTTCTAATGTCTTCCATGATTACATGAGGATATTGAAAAGGGAACAAAGTAAGCAAACAGCAATTTTATGAGAACTAAAAGTTAACATTGTGATAAAATCAGTTTCCTTTTAATTCAATATCTCCTTCCTTGAGGCTGCTGTCCTAAAGTCTTGTGGTTACAGAAATACTAGACAGGGTGACGCTATTTGATTTTGATTCTGTTTCATTTTGACACTGAATTCATAAATCAAAAGTTATTCCCTACTACCTGTTATATCAAGCTTGACTTTCTGCAAAAGTTTAGTCTCTCAGATGCCTGTTTAATTGTTCCTTTCCTTCCTCTATATTACTTTTTTTTATTTTTATTAATTAGATATTTTCTTCATTTACATTTCAAATGCTATCTGGAAAGTCCCCTATACCCTCCCCCTGCCCTGCTCCCCAACCAACCTATTCCTGCTTCCTGGACCTGGCATTACCCTCTACTTGGGCATATGATCTTCGCAAGCCCAATGGCCTCTCCTGCTATTGAAGGCCAACTAGGCCATCCTCTACTACATATGCAACTAGAGACACAGTTCTGGGGGTGGAGGGGAGGTACTACTTAGTTCATATTGTTGATCCTCCTTTAGGGTTGTTGACCCCTTTAATTCCACTTTAATTTCTCTAGCTCCTCCATTGGAGGCCCTGTGTTCCATCCAATAGATGACTGTTGAGCATCCACTTCTGGGTTTGCCAGACACTGGCATGGCCTCACAAGAGATAGCTATATTAGGGTCCTGTCAGCAAAATCTTTCTGGCATACACAATAGTTTCTGGGTTTGGTGGTTGTATTTCGGATGGAACCCAGGGTGGGGCAGTCTCTGTATGGTCCTTCCTTCCATTTCAGCTCTGCTCTGAAGTTTGTCTCTGTAACTTCTTCCATGGGTATTTTGTTCCTTTTTCTAAGAAGGATTCTGAGCTTCTGGGCTAACATCCTTTTATCAGTAAGTACATATCATGTGTGTTCTTCTGTGATTGGGTTACCTCACTCAAGATGATGCCCTCCAGATCCATCCATTTGTCTAAGAATTTCATAAACTCATTGTTTTTAATAGTTGAGTAGAATTCCACTCTGTAAATGTACCACATTTACTGGATCCATTTCTCTGTTGAGGGACATCTGGGTTCTTTCCAGCTTCTGGCTATTATAAATAAGGCTGCTAAGAACATAGTGGAGATTGTGTTCTTATTACATGTTGGAGCATCTTCTTGGTATATGTCCAGGAGTGATATTGATGGATCTTCTGGTAGAACTATGTCCAATTTTCTGAGGAACCACCAAACTAATTTCCAGTGTGGTTGTACCAGCTTGCAGTCACGACAGCAATGCAGGAGTGTTCCTATTTTCCTTCTCCGCATCCTTGCCAGCATCTGCTGTCACCTGAGTTTTTGATCTTAGCCATTCTGACTGGTGTGAGGTGGAATCTCAGGGTTGTTTTGATTTGCATTTCCCTGATGACTAAATATGTTGAACATGTCTTTAGGTGCTTATCAACCACTTGCTATTCCTCAGTTGAGAATTCTTTGTTTAGCTCTGTACCTCATTTTTTTAAAACAGATTATTTGGTTCTCTGGAGTCTAACTTCTTGGGTTCTTTATATATATATATATATATATATATATATATATATATATACATATACATATACATATACATATATATATATATATATATATACATATACATATACATATACATATACATATTGGATATTAGCCCTCTATGGGATGTAGGATTGGTAAAGATCCTTTCCCAATCTGTTGGTTGCCATTTTGTCCTATTGACTGTGTCCTTTGCATTACAGAAGCTTTGCAATTTTATGAGGTCCTGTTACTCAGTTCTTGATCTTAGAGAATAAGCTCTTGGTGTTCTAATCAGGAAAATACCCCTGTGACATGTATTTGAGGCTCTTCCCCTCTTTCTTTTCTATTAGTTTCAGTGTAGCTGGCTTTATGTGGAGGTCCTTGATCCACTTGAACTTGATCTTCATATGAGAAGATAAGAATGGATCAATTTACATTCTTCTACATGCTCACTGCCAGTTGAAAAAACACCATTTGTCAAAAATGCTGTCTTTTTTCCACATTGGATGATTTTAGCTACTTTGTCAAACATCAAGTCACCATATGTGTGTGCATTCATTTCTGGGTCTTAAATTCTATTCCCAGATGTCTCTCAACAGAGAAATGGATACAGAAAATGTGGTACATTTATACAGTGGAGTACTACTTAGCTAAAAAAAAAAACAATGAATTCATGAAATTCTTAGGCAAATAGATGGAACTAGAAAATATCATCCTCTGCAAGATAACCCAATCACAAAAGAACACACATGTTATGCACTCACTGATACATGGATATTAGCTCTAAGCCTCAGAATACCCAAGATACAAATCACAGACAACATGAAGTTCAAGAAGAAGGAAGACCAAAGTGTGGATTCTTCGGTCCCTCCTAGAAGGAGGAACAAAATACCCATGGAAGGTGTTACAGAGAGAAGGTGTGGAACAGAGACTGAAGAAAAGGCCATCCAGAGACTGTCTCACCTGGGGATCCATCCCATATACAGTCACCAAACTCAAAATGTATTGTGGCTGGCAACATTTGTTTGCTGAAAGAAGCCTGATATAGTGGTCTCTTGAGAGGCTCTGCCAGTGCCTGAAAAATACAGAAATGGATGCTCATAACCATCCACTGAACTGAGCAGAGGGTCCCCAATGGAGGAGCGAGAGAAATGACACCAGGTGCTGAAGGGGTTTGTAGCCCATAGGATGAACAACAATATGAACTCACCAGTACCCCCAGAGCTCCCAGGGACTAAACCGTCAACCAAAGAGTACACATGGAGGGACCCATGACTCGAGTTGCATGTGTAGCAGAGGATGGCCTTGCAGGTCATCAATTGGAGGAGAGACCTTTGGTCCTGTGAAGGTCCTATGCCCCTGTGTAGGGGAATGCCAGGGACAAGAAGTGGAAGTGGGTGGGTTGGTGAACAGGGGGAGGGAGAAAAGGGATTTTCAGAGGGGAAATCAGGAAAGGGGATAACATTTGAAATGTAAATAAAGAAAATATCTAATAAAATATAAAAAGTGAAAAAATGCAAAAAACTGTGTTCCATTGTGGGAGTGGGTGGTTTGGGGAGCAGGGGGAGGGGGAAGAGGTATGGAAGGGGATAGGGGATTGTTGGAGTGGTAACTAGTATTGGGACTAACATTTGAGATGTAAATAAAGAAAATACCTATTAAAAATAAAAGAAAAGTAAAAAATTTGGTGAATATTTTAGAAACTCTTTGACAGTGCCAAGAATGTTGGAGAAATTATCCTTTCTGACTACTTTGAGAAGTATGAGAAAATTGGATTAAAAAAAAACTATTGAAAGCACTGCAATCACTGAGGCATTTTGGAGAGAAGAGTAAGTTAATATTGTCTTGACTCTCAACACCTGCTTTCTGACATCTCAGTGGTTTTCTGAAGATGGCTGTCTGTATATTCATCCTCCTCAGGAGTGTCTTCGAGAACTCTCTTAAGAACCGTTTTGAGGGACCAATGCTTTCTATAATGCCTAAAGGAGCTTACAAGGAAATAAAAGATGGGGTTGGCAGAGATGTTTACACAGGACAGGACTGTAGTAACTTGGTAAATGTGACAAAAGCGATGATGTAAATGAACCTCAAAACAGTATAACAAAAACAAGTAAAGCACAAGTGGCAGACCACAGATGAGGTAGACCATCATTGTGACAGAGGTGGTATAGTATAGCCTAAGACTCAAAATTCTTAAAAGCAATGATATTCTAGTAAAATGTTGGTTATCTAATAATTTTCTCCAATTTTAAAAATTGAAAACCATATGTATTTGAGTTCTCCATAAAAACAACCAATTGTNTGTGTGTTTGCATGACAGACAGACAGCCAGGCAGACAGACAGACAGAGACAGGGAGAGACAGAGAGGGAGTCTTTCTCCTAAAGCCTTTACTTCATTGAGTAAAGCTTACCCTTGTTGGGGGGGTAATCTGTTTTTTTTTCTAAAGTCACTGATTTTAAATGTTAATCACTTCAGAAAGCAGCATCTAGACAAATGTTTAACCAATACAACTTTACAACATATCCTAGCCCAGTTGACACATAAAATTACCCTTCCAAGCACATCTCTGATAGTTTATATCTTGAATACATAAAACTAAATTAGCACAAAGTAAGATGTTTGGTATCAATGAATATACTTCATATATTTATGAAGTAAATTATCTCACAAAAGATGTTCAATATCAAGATACTGAAAGCAGAGTTGCTTGCCTATTATTAAAGGAAGCAGCAATCACAAAAGTGCACACATGGTATGTACTCACTGACAATTGGATATTAGCCCAAAAGCTCAGAATACCTAAGATACAATTCACAGAACACATGAAGCTCAAGAAGAAGGAAGACCAAAGGGTGAATATGTTGGTCCTTAGAATAGGGAAAAATATATTCATTAGAGGAAATATGGAGAGACCATCCAGAGACTGCCCAACTGGGGATTCTTCCCATATATAGACATCAAACCCAGACACCATTGTGGATGCCAGGAAATGCTTGCTGAAAGAACAACAATATCAAACAACCAGACCCCCAGAACTCCCAAGGACCAAATCACCAACAAAAGAGTACACAAGGAGGGATCCATGGCTCCAGGCGCATATGTAGTAGACAATGTCCTTGTTGGGTATCAGTGGGAGGAGTGGCCCTTTGTCCTGAGATGGCCTGATGCCCTAGTGTAGGGGAATGCCAGGGCATAGAGGCAGGAGTAGGTGATTGGATTGGGTAACACTCTCATAGAAGAAGAGAAGAGGGAGGGAGATGGGATAGTGAGTTTTGGGGGGGCAGGAAAGGGGTAACATTTGGAATGTAAATAAAGAAAATATCCAATAATAAAATGTACTTTTTCTTTTAAAAAAAGTGTGTCTGCAGCTCTTTCTAGAAGTGAATAACATTTAAAATCAGTAGACAGTGAGTAAAAACAGATTACTCTTCCAACATGTGTGAGCCTCCTGTTGGTTCCCAGCTCCCATGTAACTCCAACTTCATGGGTATGCAAATCTTCTGAACTCTTTGGGAACCTGTTCATATGTGTGCATACCCACACACAGGCACACACTTAAAAAGAGAAGGTAATAATTTTAAGTTAGATATATAATCATCATGTAAGTTAATAATCTTAAAGTTAAGTGTTTGTTTGAGAGATATTAAAATTAATGTTTATACAATTAATCATTGCACAAGAATTTTTAGAGTAATTTTCCTCATTAACAACTCAGAAAAGCAACTCCCTCTAATGGAACCAATAAAATGGACACAAAATGTTGAATAGAACATTAGGGAATGATTAGGTCTATGATCAAGGCAATAGCAGGAAAAGTATGGGAGGAGCAAGTGGCTGATCTCTCAGCAAAAGCTGAGACTGAGCAGGGCAAAGTCAGAAACTNAATCCTGTAAAGATGGGAGGAAACAGCAGATGTTCAGAGGGTGTGAACAGTAACAGCAAGGACATTGTGGCTGCAGTGGACTGCACTAAGGAACAGTGAGAAAGGACAGCACGAAGACAATGGAGCCTGACAAGTAGGCTTCCAGAAACTCTGGCTGTAAGACAGGAAGTCCCAGAGACACTTGGCTGTTCTCTTTCAGGAGCAGGAGGCTATGTGGTGAAAAGAACTATGTAGTGAAAAGAACTAGTAGTAGCAAGCTAATAAAAGACCCTAAGACTAAAATGAGACACATGGTTCCAGTCAATTACTTGACTATGTCCTAGTAAGTCCTTGACCAGAAGCTCTAGTTAAGATGAAACCTGACTCCTGACATACATAAAATATAGACAAAAACTGTGTTGTTAGAGGCCCTACATTCTCATTAACTGCTTATATAATAATTGAAAAGCAAACACAACCAGAAAGCAACAAGTTCATCTTGGACTAGATAAGTGTGCTGTTAGAGATATAAATTTGGAAATCATCATGATGGGTCATCTTTGTGTTCATCACTGTCTGCTCTCTCCAACTCCATCTGTGTATACTTGTTTCTCCCTGCATGTCCAGGAAACACCATTTGCTAAATACATGCACACATGTCCTTGGACCAGCAAATAGAAGGTAAAAGAAGAAACCAGAAAATGAGAAGAGTGCGTAAGTGTTAATTCTTCCATTTTGTCAACGCAGCAAGTAGTACAGCACTTTAATGTGGGTAACTGTGGCCTGTGCCAAGCATGCAATATCCTCTAAATGAGGCTTCAGGTTCCAATGTCCTGATGTCTTACAAAAATGGCCTTAATGTTATGAAAGAAATGGATTTAATACATATCTACAGCACATTTTATCCTAAAAGAAAAGGATATAACTTCTTCTCAGCCCCACATGGTGCCTCCTCCAAAATTGACCATATAATTGGTTACAAAACAGGCCTCCACAGATACAAAAATATTGAAATTATCCCATGCATTCTATCAGATCACCATGGACTAAGGCTGATCTTCAATAACAGCTTAAACAATAGAAAGACAACACTCACGTGGAATCTGAACAACGCTCTTCTCAATGACAACTTGGCCAAGGATGAAATAAAGAAAGAAATTAAAGACTTTTTAGAGTTTAATGAAAATGAATCCACAACATGCCCAAACTCATATGACACAACGAAGGCAGTCCTAAGAGGAAAACTCATAGCCCTGAGTGTCTCCAAAAAGAAACTATAGAGAGCATATACAAGCAAACTGACAGAACACCTAGAAGCCCTAGAACTAAAGGAAGCAAATTCACCCAAGAGAAGTAGAAGGCAGGAAATAATCAAACTAAGGACTGAAATAAACCAAGGGGAAAACAAAAAGAACTATTCAAAGAATCAACCAAACCAGGAGTTGGTTATTTGAGAAAATCAACAAGATAGATAAACCCTTAGCCAGACTCACTAGAAGGCACAGAGACAACATCTTAATTAACAAAATCAGAAATGAAAAGGGAGACATAACAACAGACACTGAGGAAATCCAAAACATCATCAGATCCTACTACAAAAGGCTATACTCAACAAAACTGGAAAACCTGGATGAAATGGACAAATTCCTAGACAGAT
>NW_018391814.1:44263-45890 GCF_900095145.1 Mus pahari | reverse complement strand
CAATACCTCTTCTGGGTATATACCCAGATCTTCCAACTGGTAATAAGGACACATGCTGGAAATATGCTAGCATCACTGCTTTAGCAGATAACAGGAGAGCCATGTCATTGAGAGTATGAAGCAAAAGACAGAGACTTTGTTCCAGCCGTACTGAGCACTTAAAGACACTGCTCACTTTGCTTGGCATTATTGTCCAGGTGGCAGGAAACTCTAAGCAACAGTCAC
The DNA here is from genome assembly GCF_900095145.1 of Mus pahari. Classification (NCBI taxonomy): domain Eukaryota; kingdom Metazoa; phylum Chordata; class Mammalia; order Rodentia; family Muridae; genus Mus; species Mus pahari. The sequence continues at coordinate 45,665 of NW_018391814.1, read as the reverse complement.
TTACAGGAAGGAGGACCCAGTGGGGTTGTGATGAGTGCAAGTTGAGAGATAAAAGCAAAGAAAAAGCAGAGATTGAAAAATGTCTCAGGAGAAATAGGATGTAACAGACCCTACACTCCCACTTGCCAATAGGATTCTGAGAGGGAAATCACAGGTCTGTCTGGGGTATTGATAATCCTTACTTCCTTCCAAATTTTAAATCCACTTCTTCAGAACAAAGAAATATCCTGTGGTGACTATATCTCTCCTTCTACACAAACCAGTGAGCTACATCCAGGAAGAGAAATGGGGGAAAGGTAAGAGTCTATCTACAACTTATTTCTGAATTATTGTTACAACTTTTATGTGCTTATATCCACATAACTCGATATAGGGGCAGCATATTCAAGTTGTCATTAGGACCACGAGACAAAAAAATGGCCATTGTTCAACACTCTTTTGGTGAATTTGGTGCAGACAGATTGGACAGTGAGTGGTTAGAAGCTCCTATGGAATATTCATGAGACTCCATCCTCATCTACTTACCATGAAAGCTTTTGCTGCTGACCTGCACAACAGTTGAGGTCAAATCACAGAAACTTATGACCAGAGAATGCATACAATGTTCCAGCAGACCTGAGGTAACTTAAGTGCACATTCCCTTGCTCTGTGGGGTTGTAGATGTCAGACAGTGGCCTTGTCAAACAAAAGAGCCCAGTCAGCTACCCCACCCAAATTCAGAGCAAAGGGATTGTTCAGATATCTAGAGAAACAGAGAGCGTGCTCTGACTGCTTAGGGCCAGCAGTAGCTGCCCATTCAGCATCACAAATTAGACACCAAGCAGGGAGGAGATGTGTCCTTGACAAAGAAAAATGAAAAGGAAGTGTCTGTCCCCACAGATGCTCAACAACCGGGGGGGGGGAAGATGTATCTTTATAAATCTCAAGAGATTGTGAGTTCTCTAGAAGACACTAACAAAGCTACAATAGCATTGATTTTAAAACAGGGAGAGAAATGATAGGAAATCCAGACCAGTCCAATCCTCGTTAAAACTGTCAGTAAAGTTCAATGATATGAAGACAAGAAATTAATTAAGGTATGGAAGCAACATAGCAGCTGAATAAGCAACCATATCCTCATTAAGACACAAATATGAGCAGCTATCTTTTTCATTGGGATATATTAATCATACAAAATAACCGATTTTGCTAATGATGTTTCATATGTAATCCTAGTACCTGGATGGGATTTATACCTTCAACATCCTCTCTTCCCTCCCTCCTCTTGCTCTTCTCCACCATCCCCTAAATAATCCCAACTTGTACTGTCATGTGGGTTTTTTCTTATTTCTTTCTTTCTTTCTTTATTTCTTTCTTTCTTTCTTTCTTTCTTTCTTTCTTTCTTTCTTTCTTTCTTTCTTTC
>NW_018391814.1:20508-44031 GCF_900095145.1 Mus pahari | reverse complement strand
ATCTAGCCAAATCCAGATAATTTGGCTTGCAACCTCACCCTGAGGAACCTCTGTCTTAGTTAGGGTGACTACAGCTATGATGAAACCATGACCAAAAGCGACATGGGTAGGAAATGGTTTGTTTTACTCACAGTTTCATATAACAGTTTATCATCAGAAACAGTGAGGACAGGAACTCAGGCAGGGCAGGGACCTGGAGGCAGGAGCCAATGCAAAGACCATGAATGGATGCTGCTTACTGCCTTGATTCTCATGGACTGCCTGGCCTGCTTTCTTATGGAACTCAGGATCACCATCCCAGGGTTAGCACTATAACAATGAGCTAGGCCCACCACCATCAGTCACTAATTAAGAAAATGCACTACAACTGCATCTTACAGTGGCAATTTTGAGGATCCCTCCTTTCAGCTTGTATCAAGTTGACATAAAATCAGCCAGCATCGCTTGTTTCTGCATCCCAATTGCTAGGATTACAGGGTGCTGATGCAGCTACCCAGCATAGAAGTAGGTTCTGGAGATCTGAACTCCATTCCTCATGTTTGCAGGACAAGTGCATTACCTACTGAACCATCTCCATGGCTTTGTACAAGGGAACTGGGGATCTGAACCCAAGAACTTGATCCACTGAGTCATATTCCAGCCCCTCATTATTTCCTCTATAGCTGAATAAAACTATCCTGTGTGTGTGTGTGTGTGTGTGTGTGTGTGTGAGTGTGTGTTTGTGCGTGCATGTGTGTGTGTGTGTGTGTGCTTGTGTTTCCTTTATCCATACATCTTTTTATGAGCATGTGGGTTGCTTCTGTAATTTGACTATTGTGTATAAGGCCACAATAAACATAACTATAATTATACTATTTATAATGGTCTGTATTGTATAATGATTATAATTTCTTGAGCTATTCACCCAGAAGCAAACTACATGGCGCCTATGGCAATTTTAACTCTACTCTTTGAATGATAGCCACACTGATTGCCTTACTGGCTGCAATAACTCACATTCCCTCCAGTAGTCAAGGCATCTGTTTTCACTGTGCCCTCATCAGCATCCATTCCTGTTTATTGCCTTAGTGATGTTCATTTGCCCTGGGTTGATCATTTTAAATGATTTTGTGCAGCATGAGAGATAGGGGTAGTTTCAATCTTCTACCTGTGTGTTTCCTGTTTAATTGCATTCTTTCCTGAAGAGGCCATCTTACTTACCTTTGTTGAGGGACACATAGAAGTAGCTGCATCCTCTAATCTACAGCACTGGTCTCCATTTCTATTTTTTGGACTGGTATCACTCCTGGTTCATTGGTACAGGTCATTATTACCATTTGAAACCAGACATTGTGGTGCTTCCAGCACTGTTCTTGCTCAGGGTTAGAGTGGTCATTTCTGGCCTATTGTGCTTCTATATGAATTTTAGGGTTTTTATTTCTATTTGTGCCTGAATGTAATTGGACTTTGATGGAGACTCACCTGAATCCTTGTTCACATTACTGATGCAGACAGTAGACAGACAGTAATCTTTCTTAAGCTTTAAGTGTGTTCTTCAATTTCTTTCCTCTGAGCCTATTTCACTATTCCATTCTTTCTGACCTTGGTTATATTTACTCTTAGAAATTAACTGGGTTATTGACAGTGACTATTGCCCTGATTTATTCTTCAGTATATTTCCTGTGATGGTTTGTATATACTTGGCCAAGAGAGTAGCACTATTAGAATGGGTAGCCCTGTTGGAAGAAGTTTGTCACTGTAGGTGTGGGTTTTAAGACCCTCATTTTAGCTCTCTGGAAGCCAGTCATCTCCTTAGACCTTCAGATGAAGATGTAGAACTCTCAGCTCTGCCTGCACCATGCCTGCCTTGATGCTTCCATTTTCCTGCCTTGATTATGGACTGAACCTCTGAACCTGTAAGCCAGTCACAATTAAATATTGTCCTTATAAGGGTTGCCTTGGTCATGGTGTCTGTTCACTGCAGTAAAACTCTAAGACCTTTCCTACTGCTATATAATAAAACTACTGTATTTTAANTATTGTCTGGAAATGTATCCATTTCTTCTAAGTTTTTCCAATTTATCAGATAACAACTTTTCAAAAGATATTCCCCAGTAATCCTCTGCCATTATGCTCCCTCTTTAATCTCTAATTTTATTTTGTCTTATCTCTGTCACTTTAGGTTTGTATGGCTGATGGTACTAATTCTGGTTTAGCTTCTCAGAGGACCAGCTCATCTTATTGTTCAGTGTATTTTTCTTTAGTGTCCTCTTCATTGACCTTACCCTGATCTTTATTGCCTCTGTCTATCAATTAGGGTTTGTCTTGTTCTTGGTTTTCTTAGACTTTAGAGGTACACCCTTAACTTGTTTTAGTTTGCTCTGATTTTTTAAGACAGTACTCTTAGCTATAAGCTCCAGATTATCACGGCATTCGCTGTATGTTAAACTTATGTAAGCTCTGTTTTGATTTTCATGTGATTCTAGGTATTTTTCTCAAAATAGCATGTTTTGTCATTTATTTTTCCAATGTTATTTTTATATTTGAGATTATGGTTTAGTTACATTTCTTCCTTCCATTTTCTTTCTCTAAGTCCTTCTACATATCCCTCCCCACCCTTCTCTTTTTCCCTAATTGTTATTTCATGCATATATGTATCTATATATGTAGGATTCATAGATACATATCCTATATATACATACATTGGAGATATATGTACATATATATGCATATTTATTCCTAGGTAAAACCTGTTTGGTCTGTGTACTGTCACTTGTATGTATGTTTTAGGGCTGACCATGTGATGATTTTATCTTTTATTTCTTTCATTTCTTTTCCAATATAAGTTTCTATCTCCATATATTTTTAAGTTTTCATAGTTTCTTTGGTATTAGGTTCTTCGTTTATTCTACTATGATCTTGTAAGACAAAGAAATCATTTCAATTTATTTCTATATGTAAAGAATTGGGGAATTTAATACATGAGTATTATATGGACATCTTTTCTACAGCTCCTCTACCCACTCAAATTCCTCCTGTGTCCTCATCCCATGGGCTCCTCCATAAAATCTATAACCTCTGCTTTATTATTGTAACACACATGTATGCATATATGCATATACTTACACTCGTACATACATGCATACATACATACATACATACAATATCTGCAGATCATTTAATGTTGCTTGATTGGATATGTGTTTAGAGCTGATGACTTGGGATTGCATAATCTATCAGAGGACTTACCCCTGAAGAGAACATATTTGCTTCTCTTATTTTTCATGCCCAGGTGTTTATGTCCCTTACCTGTAGGATGGTTGACAAACACAATACAAGGGCTTCAGCACTGTGGGGGAGGGGAGTATCCCATGCCTCTTAGAGTAAGAGGATCTCGTACATGAGTTGTAGTTTCTGAGACGTCCCCCATCCACACTGGTATGTCAACTGATATTGTCATTATGAGGTTCTGCTCAAACAATCGTGTCACAGAGATTTCATGGGTCACTAAATTGTGATCTCTCTTACAGAAGAATGTGCATTCCATAGCTATCACATGGAATATTCTCTATATGTAAAGTCCCTTTAATCTATGGGATACTTTAACTCTAAAGCTTATTTGTTAGTACTTTGTCTGGATAATGTATTTATTGGTGAGGGTGGAACATTCAAGTCAACAACTATTTTTGTTCCTGGACCTATCAATCATTTATATCCAGTTATTTGCTTTACAAATTGTGTGTTCCAAGATTTAGTGCATATAAATCCTTACTTTCTCTTTTTCAGTTTTTTATTAACATATTAATTACATAATGGGTTTTCCTGTACCATTTTTTATTTATTTTTTTATACTGGTTGTATATATTTTTATTTTCATAAACACTATAACTTGAAAAGGGGATTCTTTGTGTGAGAGTGTGTGTGTGCATGCATGTGATTGTGTGTGAGCATTTGTGCATGACTGTGCAGGTATCTATATGTATATTCATGTGTGNANNTGTGTGTNNNTGTGTNTGTGTGTGTGTGTGTGTGTGTGTGTGTGTGTGTGTAAGACAGAGGACAATCATGGCTGTCATTCTTCAGATCTATATTTTTGTGTTGTTTATTTTGTGACAGGGTCTCTTCCTAGGTCTGAACTCACCAAGTAGGATATGGCTGCTATGCTGGTTTATATATGCTTGGCCAGGGAGTGGCACTATTAGGAGGTGTGGACTTGTTGGAGTCGGTGTGTCATTGTGGGTGTGGGCTTTAAGACCCTCATCCTAGCTGCCTGGAAGTCAGTATTCTGCTAGCAGCCTTCAGATTTAGAGGCAGAACTCTCAACTTCTCCTTGTACCATTTTTTCATAATGTATATATTGTATTTTCATCAAATTTACCTCCATTACATTCCCTTAACACCCCTAGCTCCCTCTTACCAATGACTGTTTTTTGTTTGTTTGTTCATTTGTTTGTTTGTTTGCGGGGGGTGGGTGGGTGATTCTGATCCTCCTGTCTTCTCTTTGGATCACTCTGTTTACTAATATGCAATGGGAGACTTCCTCTCTACTGACTAGTTTTCATTTAAGTCTCCTCTGTTGGAGATGGTATGGCTGTTCCTGCCTCCCTTCCTTCACTTTCTTGACCCTTTGTCTTCATCCTTTCACTCTCAGACTATGTTTTTGCATTGAGGGATGCTTCCTACACTCAACCAGCATTTCTATCTTGCCCTTCCATGTCTTTCCAAAGGAGAGTTAAGACTGTTTAGTATTGGGTATTATTGAGGAGTATATTCAGAGGCTTCTAATTTGATGTAATAATTTTATTAATTGGTTTTAATGCTTTACCTCTCTCTCTCTCTCTCTCTCTCTCTCTCTCTCTCTCTCTCTCTCTCTCTGTCTCTCTCTCTCTCTCCTCTCTCTCTCTCTTTGTCACACACACACACACACACACATTCATCTTTCAAGCTTTCTGGTGTACTTAATACATTACTGTTACTAGCTTCCAACACTTCATCTATTCCTCTTGTGAAATCCTTTCCTGCTGGGCTCTGGTGTGTGGAGCTATCTTTCTTCCTCTAAGGTGAAGGATCTCTTGGGAGTCTGTGGTACTCAGTGGGTGGCCAATGAATTGCTTACTTGTGCCTGAATAGGAGAGGGGGTTATTTACTACTCTGTCACTTTCAAGGAATAATGTTGTCACAAAGAAATCTTGGTTGACATGAGAGACATCCAGACTTCCTGTGTTTCTTTTTATCAAGTGGATGGTTGTAAGAACATGTGTTTCTGCATTTTAGAATTCCAGGCAAAATGTTGTTGTGTTTCATTTCGTAAGTAGGTTAAACTCTTCAGTTCTTAGGTTTGATCTCTTAATAGTGGCCCAGAGCTCTCAAAAGTGGCAGTTATATCCACCTGCCTTTTCTTTATTGCTTCATGGATATAATATTTCCTTAACCTGTCTTCAGTTCCTGCTCCTCTTCTGCATGGTGCCACCTGCTGCTCATCCTTCCTGCTGAGATTTAACTTAATCTCAGCAGAATTTGACAGAGTTCATGGTTTTAAGCTTCAACAATTCCATTTGGGTTTGGATTTGATTTTGAGTAGTATGGGCTTTTTGTTTTTGTTTTTGTTTTTGTTTATGTTTTTAGTTTCACTTTTCTTGCTGAACTTCTCTTTCTTGTTTCTGATTTTTCTCACCAAGTATTGTTGTGTTGCTGCTGCTGTTGGTGCTGCTGCTTTAGTTTGTTTTCTTAAGATAGGGTCTCACCTTGTATCCCTGGCTGACCTAGAACATGCTTTTTAGAGCAGGCTGGAGTTTAACATACAGAGATCCATCTGGTACTGCCTCCTGAGAGCTGAGACTAAAAGAGTACACCTCCATATCCAGACTCACCTGTTTTCAGCTGACACCCTCTCTTCCTCAGTTTGTTTAATATTCCTAGAGGATGTTCATAAACTATAACACTAGGCTATCGAATTATTTAGCTGGCATTTCAACCATTTTGGTATATGTATATTCCGTTATTTGGGGATTGAATGGTTCTTTAATGTATCATACCACCTAACTTTCCATATCCATTTAATTTGTAACCTGAAACATGAACTCCAGAATTTAGGCTTCAGCTGACCCTTGTGTTTGCCTTTATTACCTCTTCAGCAATTAGTTCTTTCTACCCAAGTTGATCTGATGCCAAGATAACAATCAACTTCCTAGATCCACACTGCTTGTCAGAGTAGACATTCACATCCAAGATGTATTTGGGAATGACTATATAAAAGTGGTTGAAGTTGTCTCCCAAGAAAAGGGCTTGACTCTCCCACCACTCCAAATATAATCCAGTTCTTTGGTAACAGTGAGCAAGCTAGGAAATGCTGGGGACCCCTCCCCCAGTACATGCTTCTGGGATGTAAATTAATATTCTCTCTCTCTCTCTCTCTCTCTCTCTCTCTCTCTCTCTCTCTCTGAAACAAATTTCTCTGTGTAACCCTAGTTGTCCTGGCACTCACTCTAAAAACCATGCTGGCATGGAATTTACAGAGATTTTCTGCCTCTGAATGTTAGGATCAAACGTGGAACCACCACACAGGTGCAGATTGACTCTTAAACCTTGTTTTTGCAAAGGAACATCCTATGTACCTTGTCTATTTGATTGCAGCCCTACTTGGGTCAAGAGAATTGTGCCCCACCTCCTATGCCTTTGTTTATCATTCTATGTTAGGGTCTATTGCTTCTTATGTAAATCTAAAGTTCAGTATATCTGTCTTGGTCTACAGTGTGGTGTTATTCCTCCTGCCCCTCATAGGACTCACTTCACCTGACAGCATTACATCTGATCAGTGGAAATGCAGGAAGGTCCCAGATAATTCTGTATCTTCCCCCATCTGTCCTCATTGTGGAAAGCCTATTCATTCACCACAGCTTTATCACAAGAACTGAGAGAACTAGGCATGAGACTAGAATATCTGGTTTTAGTATTTTTTAAGACACCCTAGAAGCAGAAATGGAAAGTTTCCTGTATCACCTTTCCCCACAATGGTCGAGAGAGGTCCCTGCTAAATAAAAGGAGTGAAGTAAATTGAGTCCAGATCTTAGAGTTAAATTCTTGTGTCAGGTGATTCACTATGACACCTAGTGCCAGCCAGAACCCCAAATTCCCTTCCCTTATGAAGGTGGCCCAGAACTGAGCCTCTAGAACAACACAAGACCAGGGCTAATGGCTGTCTCTCTCATCTTTATCCCACCTCAACATGAGAGAAGATTGAACCCACTGGGAGATAAGGCAGGAAAGTGAACCTGTGACTTAGCCTTACAGAATACCAGACCCACGGCAGTGAGATCCAAAACTAGACAGAGCTAAAACACCTCATCCACCGGCCAGCGTTTTCATACTGACTCTCTAACCCCATCCTGGAGGCCACTGAGACTGTCCCCTAAAGGGACAGGTTTGGGTTTCACTTGTTGAAGCAGCAGCCTTAGTCTGGGCTTTAGGGGATCCCTGACATAGTGCAGATTCCTTCATCCGTTAGCTTTCTGGTGTAGCTGACTTTATTATTTCCCACCATCCATCTCCCACCCTCAGATGGCACATTACCTACTAAAGTCCCAGCTACTGACTTATGACAAAGTAGAATCCTCAAGGTATTGCCTAATAATTCAGTGTGAGCCAAATAGATGTCTCATCCCAAGACAAAGACTGTTGTGAGGCCTCTGGACCCATCTCCATGAAAGATTGGAAGAACAGTAACCCACTGTTGGTTGGGTTCTGCCCTGGCCTGCTTACCTGTATTGGACCATGCTATTTTCAACCATGAATTTACCTCAAGAAAAGCAAGCCTGCAACAGAAATATCCTGATCCTCCCAAGTGCTACATGGTCTCTGTGGGCTTAGGAATGTCAGTGTTTCCTACCACAATGCCCACTACACCCCTCTGCCAATCCCAGGCAGTAATGACTGGGGAAAAAAATCTGTCTTCGACACCAAACCATTGTATGAGAGCTATGGGTACACCACAGGGAGAAAGAGTGCTACAGTGCCTGAGCACATGCTGGTGAGCAGAAGGGGTGCCTGTATCTAACAGAGAGCCAGTGGAGACTTCTGAAGGAAAACTGCTTTATGTGCTCCTCTAGATCCTTGTAACACCACCTCTGAACATAAGACAAACCTGTGCTTCATCTGCCGCCTAGTGGTGAAACAGTGACAATACACCCCAACAGCAAGATCACCACAAACTTTAAGTTTTGGAGCTCAGAGCAAATGAGCAAGCTGTTTATAATATCTAGGTGCACACAGTCAGATTGTGAGCACTAAATACATAGCCCATTCCTTGCATACATAGATGGTATGCTTGCCAGCACGCTCAAGAGATTTCAAGGAGGCCTGAGGGTGGTGTGTGTATTTAGCACACACAAGCCTCAGCTTCCGTCCTCACCACTAGAAGTAAAGAGACCATGACTTTCACTAATGAATAAAATAAAGGAAGGGGGTTCTGGGAAGATTATTCAGGTGGTAAAGTGCCTTTTGTACAAGCATGAGGCCCAGAACTCAAATATCTGACATCTCATATCAAAGCTAGGTGTGGCACACACAGGTAAAAAAAGCAGAGACAAGAGAGTCCTTCAAGGCTTGGGAGCCAATTAGTCGAACTAAATGAGTGAACTGTAAGCTCAGTGAGATGCTCTGAATTAAAAACTAAGCTATCGAGCAATTGAGTAAAACAACAATGGACTACAATCTCTACCCTTCCCCAATGCATACACATAGACACAAACACAGGCAGACACACACACACACACACACACACACACACACACATACACACACACATTGTCACACATACACAGACAAAAAAACTCAAGGAAAATTATCCAAAAAGATGGAAAATGTGACATATATGAAAATCCATTCCTTTCAAAATACCAAAAATGCCACTTAATAGATAGGTCCAAAAGGAGTGTGTCTCAACATAATATACACCACACTCAGTGAGGCCCAGTTGATGTCATAGGAAAAGCTGAAAACCTTTTCTCTAAGATCTCAAATAAAAAAAGAAAAGTCAAAGATGGGTTTTGCTGTATTATACAACACAGTAGTTGTCTTAGGGTTTTACTATTGTTAACAGACAACATGGCCAAGGCAACTCTTATAAGAACAATATTTAATTGGTGGTGGGTTTACAGGTTCAGAAGTTCAGTCCATTATCATCAAGGCAAGAGCATGGTAGCATCCAGGCAGGCATGCATGGTGCAGGAGGAGCTAAGAGTTCTACATCTTCATCTGAAGGCAGCTAGCAGAAGAGTGGTTTCTATACAGCTAGGATGAGGGTCTTATAACCCACACACACAATGACACACCTACTTCAACAGAGCCACAACTAATCATGCAAGCATATACAAATTATCACAGTACTAGAAGTCCTTTCTGCTAAGTTCAGGCAAAATACAAGATGTAAATATTAAATAAGAGTGAGAATGTCCAGTCCTGACTTTTTCAGGTGACAGGATCTGACTAATATTAACAGCACTAAGTCCCCCAAAGGCCACGAGAACTAGTGAATGAACTCAGAATACAGAGAGGATGCTAAAGAAAGCTGTGACCCCAAGGAAAACACTGCCACTGACCTATTTCATCCAAGCACACGCCAAGTATCAAAAACACAACCATCATATGGAGTCCACCAATGTTTTAATACATTTATACTTTCCATTCTCATCAGCTGATCTCTGGAAGTAACCTTACACACATATAGAAATATATGCTTCATGGATCTCCCACCTGTTTCTTATCCTAAGCAAATTTACAGTCAAGATACACTGTGACAAAGTGTGCCCATTCCCCACCTGACACCCCAAATCATCACTTTAAACCACAGAGTTTTATGATTGATCTTCAAATGACTTCTGTCCCTCTCACAACAAAAAATCTATGCAGTCCTCTACCCAGTCCAACTTCAAAAGTTCCCAAAGCTTTAGCAGATCCAACATTGTAAATTCAGTCTCTCCTGAGACACAGGATATATTTTTCATCCATGATCACCTATAAAAATATAAAAATTATATAATACCATCAAACAGTGACACAGAGAAAAACATCACTATCCCTATAGGGATAAATGGAGAAATGGAGAGAAAAGATCATATCATAGAAAGAAAAAACCCAGCAGGGAGCATACTATGGCCCGTGTCCAATATCTAAAGCATATGATATCATGAGCTCAGTGCCAACAAGCTTGGGCTGCTAAGCTCCTAGAGACTTGCTGTTTGCAGCCCACTTAGCCTCCTTCTGAAGCTGGTCGCACTTGGTATCTGTGCCTGTCCTCTGCAGAATTCTTTCTTTTTTTAATTATTATATTTATTTATTTGTTTTTTATTATTATTTTCTTTATTTACAATTCAAATGCTATCCTGAAAGTTCCCTATACCCCACCCCCACCCCTGCTCCCCTACCTACCCATTCCTAATACTTGGCCCTGGCCTTCCCCTGTCCTGGGTCATATAAACTTTACAAGACCAAGGGGCCTCTCTTCCCAATGATGGCTGATTAGGCCATCTTCTGCTACATATGCAGCTAGAGACTAGAGCTCAGGGGTTACTGCTTAGTTCATATTGTTGTTGCACCTACAGGGTTGCAGCCCCCTACAACTCCTTGGGCACTTTTTCTAGCTCCTCCATTGGGGGCCCTGTGTTCCATCCAATAGTTGACTGTGAACATCCACTTCTGTGTTTGCCAGGCACTGGCATAGCCTCACAAGAGGCCGCTATCTCAGGGTCACTTCAGCAGAATCTTGCTGGCATGTGCATTAGTATCTGGGTTTGGTGGCTGATGATGGGATGGATTCCCAGATGGGGTAGTCTCTGGATAGTCCATCCTTTAATCTTAGCTCTAAATTTTGACTCTGTACCTATATCCTTTCATGAGTATTTTGTTCCTTATTCTAAGGAGGAATGAAGTATTCACACAGTGGTCATCCTTCTTGGTTTTCTTGTGTTTTGCAAAATGAGTCTTGGGCATTCTAAGTTTCTGGGCTAATATCCGCTTATCAGTGAGTGCATATCTAGTGACTTCTATTGTAATTGGGTTACCTCACTAAGGATGATATCCTCCAGATACATCCATTTGCCCAAGAACTTCATAAATTCATTGTTTTTAATAGCTGAGTAGTATTCCATTGTGTAAATGTACCACAGTTTCTGTATCCATTCCTCTATTGAGGGACATCTGAGTTCTTTCCAGCTTCTGGCTATTATAAATAAGGCTGCTATGAAAATAGTGGAGCATGTGTGCCCCGGCCCATGGGACACTTTATTTCATGGTCCTTGAAGGGGATCACAAACCTAGAGAGAAATGGGAATAAAGAAAGAGACAAAGACCATGCATGTGTGTCATAGTCTCTTTTACTAAGGGGAGATGCTCAGGTTATATACAATTTGGAGAGGGGTGATCAAAGGTATACAGTGAGAGAAATAATTGGGAAGAGTTATTTGCAAGTCTAATACATTTAGTGATTCATCTAGGGTCCTTGGCGCCACTGCCCTGGGACATAGGGCAGCTTATCTAAGAACCTATCTCGGGGTCGGGATCCTCCTGACAGTTCAAGGTGACAGCTGTGGGCAGCTCTGGAATGTGAGAAGTCTCCTTCAGTCCTTGATGTCTGTTTAGGTCTTGCTGGTTCCCAGGAGTGGCCTTGCAGAGAGAGAGGGGGAAGTGCTCTTGACAAAGAACTATGTGGCTTTTAGCTACATACTGTGAAAACACCTGGGCTGCAGGATGCCCTGGGTATAAGATGCCTGGGTTTTCTCAACCTGGTCCCTGACACATGTGTCCTTATTACCAGTTGGAAGATCTTCTGGGTATATGCCCAGAAGAGGTATTACTGGGTCCTCTGGTAGTACTATGTCCAATTTTCTGAGGAACCGCCAGACTGATGTCCAGAGTAGTTGTACAAGCTTGCAATCCCACCAGCAATGGAGGAGTGTTCCTCTTTCTCCTCAACCTCACCAGCATCTGCTGTCACCTGAATTTTTAATCTTAGCCATTCTGACTGGTGTGAGATGGAATCTCAAGGTTGTTTTGATTTGCATTTCCCTGATGACTAAGGTTGTTGAACATTTTTTCAGATGTTTCTCAGCCATTAGGTATTCCTCAGTTGAGAATTCTTTGTTAAGCTCTCTGCAGAATTCTTTACCTCTGGCATCTCCAACATACTGGGATTGATATTGCAGTTTAGGGTTTACACTGAAGGTTCACTTTTCACACTCTTGGAAGGGTCCTCTCTAAAGAATGCACACTACTACCCACTGCCAGGATTTCTAGCTTTCCTTTGGAATTCCAGTGGAAAATTCTATGATCCACTTTTGTATTCTGGATGCACCACAAGAACAATGGCAACATCTAATACAAACTCAAGCAGTACCTGGACACCCAAGTGTCATGAATTCAATAACCTCTGAGAACCTCAGCAAATGAACCTGAGAAAGCATTTCTACTGGTTTAAGAATATCCAGTGGTGCCATTTGTATCACAGGAAAGTATTTCAATTTACTAGTTTACACCATTAAACATGCAATGGATAGAGTCTGGCCATAGAATCTTGAAATGCCCTCAGAAATAATTCTCTTTATTGGCAATGGTCTATCTTTTCTGGTTGGATTGGTGGTGTTGGCTTGGGTTGGGATTTTGGTCAATACAACACAAACCTAGACAAACCAAGAGAGAACTGAGAAAATGTCTCCATCAGATTGAATGGCAGGCAAGTCTGTAGTCATTTTCTTCACTAAAGATTGATGTAAAAGAGCCACACACAATGTGGGCTAAGCAATTCTTGTGTAGTGATCTAGCTAATTGTGGTTCTCCATGTGATGTAGAGCATCATGGTGCGAGTCTGTAATTATTTATAGCATCATGTTAGGAGTATGCAGTTATTTAGAGCATCATTTTAGGAGTGTGCAGTGATGAAAGGCATCATTTGTAGAGGGTAGAGTTCCTTGTTGCTGTGTGAAGTGTTGTAGAGCATCAAAATTGGAGTGTGTCATGATGATTAGCATCAAGGGAAGAGTGTGTAGTGATGCAGACATCATGGGGAGACTGTGTAGTGGTGAAGGGCACCATAGTAGGGTCTTGTAGTTATGTGAGGAGACAGAGCCTTGAGAACCACATCAAGAGACCAGGGAGGAGTATTAAAATGGCTCACATGGCATGATCAGAAAATTACTGCTCTATCTGATTAAGTTTAGTTTTTTTTCACACATGTTAAACAAGGATTCTACAAACCCAAGTACGCAAGTGAACAATCTAAATATAACTTGTTCCTCTTGAAGTTACTGGTTCAATATAACAGACAAATACCTCCTGCCCTGAAATTAGCTTTGAACATTTCTAAGCCCCATAATTGAAGGTAAAAGATTTACTGGGTTTCTACTTACTCCCTTTTCTCTTCCTTTGGTACCATAGTGGCTGGTGTCTCTTAAAAGAGCTCACAGAGGAAGACTTGCATTCATTCCTGGGTGCCTGTCTGCATCCTCCTTTGGCCTGGAATTCCTGAACTAAGAAAATCTTCCAGTCTCTGATTTTCCTTCCTAGACAATTGCTATTCCCTCCCATCTTATCAACTTCTTCTCCTCGCACTTTCTGTACTACATTTAAGCTGTACAATTTCTTAATCTCCAGCATTGACTGACATCTCAAAATTAGATATTTACTGGCTGTGGATAGTTCTTCTCTGGCTTTTCTCCCTTCCACATATAATCAATACACTGAGGTGATGATTCTAAGGGACTGCTCAAAGGACAGGGATATGTTCCAGGGATTTGGGGCTCTTAATAAGTTGCCTGTCCTCTGCCAACCTGTATTACCTGCCCTGAATCACAAAAAAACATTCTTCCTAGCTAGCAATCTAGGCCAGGCAATTAATTAATGATTATAAAATGTGCACTATAATCACCTGAAATTCTCATATTAAAACTCATCACCTTATATAGTTAGTATGATATGGGGTCAATATAAATCCAACATAAATCAAATATTATGGCAGTCCATATCACAAAGTTTTATTGTAATCAAGGTGATTCTCATCCAAGGGGCTGAACAACAAACCCAAGAGGTGAACTACGACTCTGAAGGAATGTTGTACAGATTATTAAAGAAATGGAATCTTGAATCTTCTGGTAGTACTATGTCCAATTTTCTGAGGATCTGCCAGACTGATTTCCACGAGTTGTTGTACAAGCTTGCAATCCCACCAGCAATGATGGAGTGCTCCTCTTTCTCCACATCCTTGCCAGCATGTGCTGTCATCTTAAGTTTTAATCTTAGCCATTCTGACTGGTGTGAGGTGGAATCTCAAGGTTGCTTTGATATGCATTTCCCTGATGATTAAGGTTGTTGAACATTTTTTCAGGTGTTTCTCAGCCATTCAGTATTNCTCAGTTGAGAATTCTTTGTTTAGCCCTGTACCCCATTTTAATGGGGTTATTTGAATTTCTGGAGTTCAACTTCTTGAGCTCTTTGTATATATTGGGTATTAGTCCCCTATCAGATTTAGGATATGTAAAAATCGTTTACACATCTGTTGGTGGCCCTTTTGTCTTGTTGACAGTGTCTTTTGTCTTTTGCAATTTTTTGAGGTCCCATTTATGAATTCTTGATTTCACAGCACAAGTCATTGCTGTTCTGTTTAGGAATTTTTTCCCCTGTGCCAATATCTTTGAGGTTTTTCCCCACTTTTCCTCTATAAGTTTCAGTGTCTCTGGTTTTATTTGGAGGTCTTTGATCCACTTAGACTTGAGCTTTGTACAAGGAGATAAGGATGGATCACTTCATATTATTCTACATTATAACCTCCTATTGTGCCAGCACCATTTGTTGAAAAGGCTGAGATTTTTTCACTGGATGGTTTTAGCTCCCTTGTCAAAGATCAAGTGACCATGGTGTGTGGAATCATTTCTGCACCTTCAATTCTATTCCATTGATCTACTTGTCTGTCACTGTACCAGTACCATGCAGTTTTTATCACCATTGATCTGTAGTACAGCTTAAGATTAGGCACGGTAATTCCACCACAGGTACTTTTGTTGTTGAGAATGGTTTTTGCTATCCTAGGTTTTTATTATTCCAGATGAATTTGCAAATTGAACTCAGTGAAGAATTGAGTTGGAATTTGGATGGGGATTGCATTGAATCTGTAGATTGCTTTCGGCAGGATAGCCATTTTTACTATATTAATCCTGCCAATCTATGAGCATGTGAGATCTTTCCATCTTCTGAGATCTTCTTCAATTTCTTTCTTCAGAGACTTGAAGTTCTTATCATGCAGATCTTTAACTTCCTTAGTTAGAGTCACACCTAGGTATTTTATATTATTTGTGACTCTTGTGAAGGGTGCTGCTCCCTAATTTCTTTCTCAGCCTGTTTATCCTTTGTGTGGAGAAAGGCCACTGATTTGTTTGAGTTAATTTTATATCCAGCTACTGCTCTGAAGCTGTTTATTAGCAGTTCTCTGGTGGACTCTTTAGGGTTGCTTATATATACTATCTTATCATGTAAAACTAATGATATTTTGACTTCTTCCTTTCCAATTTGAGAAAGTAATTCTTGGGCAAATGGATATATCTGGAGGATATCATCTTGAGTGAGGTAACCAAATCACAAAAGTATTAACTCTATATGCACTCACTGTTAAATGGATATTAGCCCACAAACTTAGAATACCCAACGTACAATTTTCAAAACAAAAGAAAACAATAAGAAGGAAGATCAATGTGTGGATACTTCATTCCTCCTTAGAATAGGGAACAAAATACCCATGAAAAGAGTTACAGAGACAAAGTTTGGAGCTAAGACAAAAGGATGGACTATCCAGAGACTTCCCCGCCTGGGGATTCATCCCATCATCAGTCACCAAACCCAGACACTAGTCCATATGCCAGCAAGATTTTGCTGAAGGGAACCTGATATAATTGTCTTGTACGAGGCTATGCCAGTAACTAGCAAATACACAAGTGGATGCTCACAGTCATATATAGGAAGGAACACAGGGCCCCCAATGGAGGAGCTAGAGAAAGAACCCAAGGTGCTAAAGGGGTCTGCAACCCTGTAAATGGAACAAAAATATGAACTAGGCAAACCCCTCAGAGGTTGTGTCTCTAGCTGCATTATGTAGTGGGAGATGGCCTAGTCGGCCATCATTGGGAAGAGAGGCCCCTAGGTCTTGCAAACTTTATATGCCCCAGTATAGGGGAATGCCAGGTCCAAGAAGTGGGAGTGGGTACGTAAGGGAGCAGGGTGGGGGGAGGGTATAGGGAACTTTCGGGATAGCATTTGAAATGTAAATAAAGAAAATATCTAATAAAAGAAACCCCAAGAAATGGAATCTTAATAATAGGGAAGAAGAATGGACTGTAGCATTGTCCAATCATGTTTTGACATGAGGGATTGAGAAAGGGAGTTTTCACCAATCAGGTTAGAAATAAGTTCCTAGGCCAGGGAAGAGAACTTTAGTTTCACCCTACCACCAAGATGCCAAAGTTGCCCCTAAATATCTACACACTAATAGCTATTTCCTTGTAATAGAAGCTGTTGGACTATTGAGAAATCCCTAGCTACCACTGGATCCTCAGACCTTGGATCCATTTCTATGATTAAAGGCAGTTTGAAAATGTAATGGTTCTTAGAATTGGTTTGTTTTGCTTGTTACCAAAAAAATATGCTTCAGAAAATAAGGGTGTATTCAATCAAAACAACCCTGAGATTCTAGGTCACACCATCAGAACAGCTAAAATAAAAAACTCAGCATCACATGAGTGACAGCAGAAGCTGGTGAGGATGGGATGAAAAAGGAACATTCCTCCATTGCTGGTGGGAGTGCTCGCTGGTACAATCACATTAGAAATCAGTTTGGTCATTCCTCAGAAATTTGGACATAGTACTACCAGAGGATCCAGCAAGACCACTCCTGGTCATATACCCAGAAGATGCTCCAACATGTAAAAAGAACACATGATCCACTATGTTCATAGCAGCTTCATTTATAATAGCCAGAAGCTAGAAAGAACCCAGATGTCCCTCAACAAACGAATGGATACAGAAAATTTTGTACATTTACAAAATGGAGTTCTATTCAGCTATTAAAAATGATGAATTCATGAAATTCTTAGGCAAATGGATAGAACTAGAAAATATCATCCTGAGTGAGGTAAGCCAATCACAAAAGAACACACATGGTATGTGCTCACTGATAAGTGCATACTAGCCCCAAAGCTGCAAATAACCAGGATAAAATTCAAAGACCACATGATGCTCAATAAGAAGGAAGAACAATGTGTGGGTAAAAACAACCTTAAGATTCCATCTCACACAATTCAGAATGGCTAAGATCAAAAATTCAGGCGACAGCAGATGCAGCGATGATGTGGAGAAAGAGGAACAATCCTCCACTGCTGGTGGGATTGCAAGCTTGTACAACCACTCTGGAAATCAGTCTGGCAGTTCCTCAGAAAATTGGACATAGTACTACGGGAAAATCCTGCAATACCTCTCCTGGGCATATACCCAGAAGATATTCCAACTGGTAATTAGGACACATGTTCCACTATGTTTATAGCAGCCTTATTTATAATAGCCAGAAGCTGGAAAGAACCTAGATGTCCCTCAACAGAGGAATGGACACAGAAAATGTGGTCTATTTACACAATGGAGTACTATTCAACTATTAAAAACAATGAATTTATGAAATTCTTGGGTAAATGGATGTATCTGGAGGATATCATCCTTAGTGAGGTAACACAATCACAAAAGAAGTCACTAGATATGCACTCAGTGATAAGTGGATATTAGTCCAGAAACTTAGAATACCCAAGATACAATTTGCAAAACACAAGAAAACCAAGAAGGAGGACCAACGTGTGAATACTTCATTCCTCCTTAGAATAGGATGCAAAATATCCATGAAAGGAGTTACTGAGACAAAATTTAGAGCTAAGATGAAAGGATGGACTATCTAGAGACTACCCCACCCAGGGATCCATCCCATAATCAGNCACCAAANCCAGACACTATTGCACATGCCAGCAAGATGTTGCTGAAAGCATCCTGATATTGCTGTCTCTTTTGAGGCTATGCCAGGGCCTGGCAAACACAGAAGTGGATGCTCACAGTCAGCTATTGGATGGAACACAGGGTCCCCAATGGAGGAGCTAGAGAAAGTACCCAAGGAGCTGAAGGGGTCTGCAACCCTATAGNTGGAACAACAATATGAACTAACCAGTACCCCCAGAGCTCGTGTTTCTAGTGGCATATGTACCAGAAGACGGCCTATTTAGCCATCATTGGGAAGAGAGGCTCCTTGGTCTTGCAAACTATATATGCCCCAATACACGGGAATGCCAGGGCCATGAAGTGGGAGTGGGTTGGTAGGGGAGCAGGGGTGGGGGGGAGGTTATAGGGAACTTCCTGGATAGCATTTGTAATGTATATAAAGAAAATATCTAACAAAAAAAGGAGAACAAAATACTCACAGGAGCAAATATGGTGATAAAGTATAGAGCAGAGACTAAAGGAGAGGTCACCTACAGATTTCCAACCTGGGTATTCATCCCATATACATTTGTCAATCCCAGACACTATTGTCGATGCAAAGACTGCATGCTGACAGAAGTCTGATACAGCTGTCTCCTGAGAGGCCCTGCCAGAACCTTACAAATACAGAGGCAGATGGTAGCAGCCAACAATTAGACTGAGCACAGAATTCCTAATAGAGGAGTTACAGAAAGGACTGAGGGAATTGAAGGTGTTTGCAACCCCATAGGAAGAAAAACAATGTCAAACAACAGGGCACCCCCAGCCCCAGAACTATCAGGGACTAAGCCATCAACAAAGAAGTACACATGGCCCTAGCTGCATATGAGGCAGAGGATGACCATGTCATGCATCAATGGAAGAAGAGGTCCTGGAACCTATGAAGTCTCAATAGATGCTCCAGTGTAGGGGAATTGAGGGCAGAGAGGTAGGAGTGTGTGTGTGGGTGGAGGAAAACCCTCATAAAAGCAGGGGGAGAGAGGAGGGGATGGGGGTTTTGGGGAGGGGAGAAAAGCAGGATAGGGGATAACATTTGAAATTTAAATAAAGAAAATATGCAATAGAAAAAATTAAAACAACAACAACAAAAAAGAAAGAAAAAGATGTGTTCATAAAGAAGGCCTCATTTATTTTTTGTGTTCCCAGCAGTACTGGTGCAGAGTTTCTGGCCCTAAACACCTCAGCCTCTGCAATGGCACTCACAACAACAAATCCAATGGATGAAACCATCCCTGGAAGTATTGACATCGAAATCCTAATCCCAAACTTGATGATTATCATCTTCGCACTGGTAGGGCTGACAGGAAATGCCATTGTGTTGTGGCTCCTGGGTTTCTCCTTGCACAGGAATGCCTTCACGGTCTACGTCCTAAACTTGGCCCTGGCTGACTTCCTCTTCCTCCTCTGTCACATCATACTTTCCACAGAGAGACTTCTCAATTATCCCTTCTCCAACAGTATCTTTCACAATTGCCTCATCACTTTCAGGGTGGTTCTATACATCACAGGCCTGAGCATACTCAGTGCTATCAGCACTGAGCGCTGCCTGTCTGTTCTGTGCCCCATCTGGTATCGCTGCCACCGCCCAGAACACACATCAACTGTCATGTGTGCTGTGATCTGGGTCCTGTGCCTGTTTATCGGCATGCTGGTTTGTTATTTCTGCGATATATTTCATATTAGACATGTACTTGACAATTGGTGTATGGCATCAAACTTCTTTACTGCTGCATACCTGATGTTTTTGCTTGTGGTCCTCTGTCTGTCCAGCCTTGCTCTGCTAGCCAGGTTGTTCTGTGGCACTGAGCGGATGAAGCTTACCAGATTGTATGTGACCATCATGCTGACACTTTTGGTTTTTCTCATCTGCGGCCTTCCCTGTGGCTTCTACTGGTTCCTAATTTTCTGGATTAAGAATAGTTACAGTGAAGTCGCTTATAGTCTTTATCTGGCATCAATTGTCCTGACTGCTGTTAACAGCTGTGCCAACCCCATCATTTACTTCTTCGTGGGCTCCTTCAGGCATCAGTTGAGGCACCAGACCCTCAAAATGGTTCTCCAGAGGGCACTGCAGGACACACCTGAGTCTGCTGAGAACATGGTAGAGATGTCAAGAAGCAAAGCAGAGCCTTGATGAAGAGCCTCCGCCTGGACCTCAGAGGTGGCTTTGGAGTGAGCACTGCCCTGCTGCACTTGACCACTGTCCACTCTCCTCTCAGCTGACTGACTTGACATGCCTCAGTGGTCCACCTACACCTTCAACAGCACTCCAATGACTTTGTTTTTCTATCTCTCTGGAGTAAAAGCATTAATCAGAATGTATCATGTCTGCATCCTTCTTGATATTAATCAAATTTTCATGCTAACTTCCTCTGAAGCATTCTTGCTGTTTCTTTGGAACTTTTGTTGCCATGGAAGTATCCCATGATAAGACTAACTCTCTTGTCTGTGATGGTTCTGTACCTGAATATAAAGACAAAGTAGCCATGAGATGATCCTGTGCCATAGTGCTCCATACCCAAATACTGCCAAGAGAGCTGGTCTCCCAGGAGTGCAGACAAGCCTGTGAACACAAGTTAGACCACAACTTCTGCTCAAAGGGACATGCCTGGAACCCTCAGAACACAGGAACAGAGGAGCAGCCTGGATCAAGATACTTCTACTTTCCAACTGCATCCCAGAGCTTAAACTTTATCACTCCTCTCCATACCCAAATTCTTCCCAGAGAAAACTGGTCTCTCAGGAGTACTGACACACAGGCTTGCTAGAAGGACAAGCCACCATCAGAGACAGCAAGACGAGCTAACACCATAGATAACCAGATGGCAAGAGGCAAGGCAAAAACATAAGCAATAGAAACCAAGGCTACTTGGCATCATCAGAACCCAGTTCTCTCAACACAGTGTTCCCTGGATACACCAACACCCCAGAACACAAGACTCTGATATAAAGTCACATCTCATGATGATTATGATGATAGAGGAAATTAAGAAGGACATAAATAACTCACTTAAAATAATACAGGAGAACACAGATAAATGGGTAGAAGCCCTTAAAGAGGAAACACAAAAATCCCTTAAAGAAAAACAGGAAAACACAATCAGGTGAGGGAATTGAACAAAACCACCCAGAATCTAAAAAAGGATATATAAACAATAAAGAAATCACAAAGGGAGACAACCCTGGAGGTAGAAAGCCTAAAAAAGAGATCAAGAATCATACATGCAAGCATCACCAACAGAATACAAGAGAAAGAAGAGAGAATCTCAGGTTCAGAAGATACCATAGAATACATTGACACAACAGTCAAAGAAAATGAAAATTCAAAAAGCTCTTGATGGAAAAGATCCAGGAAATACAGGATACAATGGAAGACCAAACCACAGAATTCCAAGTAGATTGGACCAGAAAATAAATTCCTCCCATCACATAATAGTAAAAACACCAAATGTACAAAACAAAGAAAGAAAGAATATTAAAAGCAGTAAGGGAAAAAGGTCAAGTAAAATATAAATTAAGACCTATCAGAATTACACCAGACTTTTCACCAGCTACAATGAAAATTAGAAGATCTTGCGCAGATGTCACAGTGATGCTCAGAAAACACAAATTTCAAACCAGGATACTATACCCAGAAAAATCACAATTACTATAGATGAAAAAAATCAAGATATTCCATGACAAAACCAAAATTATACAGTCTTTCCACAAATCCAGCTTACAAAGAATAACAGAAGGAAAAGGCCAACACAAGGAGGAAAGCTAGATCCTAGAATAAGCAAGGAAGGAAACCTCTTTCAACCAACCCAAAAGAAGATAGCTACACAAACACAAATTAACATCAAAAATAACAAGAAGCAATAATCACTATGACTTCATATCTCTTAGTGTCAACTGGGGACTCGAATCCCCAGTAAAACGACATAGACTAACAGACTGGAGAAGTAAACAGGACCCAGCATTTTGTGCATACAGGAAACACACCTCAGTGTCAAAGACAGACACTACCTCAGAGTAAAGGCCTGGAAAAGAATTTTCCAAACACGTGGTTCCAAGAAACAAGCTCAAGTAGCCATTCTATTACCAAATAAATTCATCATTCAACAAAAATTATCAAAAAGGATAAGGAAGAATACTTCATACTCATCAAAGGAGTAATCTACCAGGAAGAACTCTCAATTCTGAACATCTATTCTGCAACTGCAAGACCATTCACATTTATAAAAGAAACATTAGTAAAGCTCAAAGCACACATTGCACCTCACAAAATGAAAGCGGGAGACTTCAACACCACATTCTCATCAATGGACAGATCATGAAAACAAAAACTAAACAGAGACACAGTAAAACTAACAGAAGTTATGGACCAAATGGATTGAACAGATATCTATAGAATATTTCATTCTAAAACAAAAGAATATATTCTCTTTGAGAGATATCTCTGAAACTCATCATATAATTGGTCACAAAACAGGCCTCAACAGATAAAAGAAGAATGAAATAATACCATACATCATTTCAGATCACCACAGGTCTTCAATAGTAACAAAAACAAGAAAAAGCACACATACACATGGGAGCTGAACAACACCCTACTCAAGGATAACTTGGTCAAGGAAGAAATTGAAGACTTTTTGGAGTTTAGTGAATGTGAAGGCATATAGTACAGATTCACTGACAAGTGGATATTAACCCAAAAGTTCAGATTACCCAAGATTCAATTTACAGATCCTATGAAGTACAAGAACAAGGAAGACCAAAGTGTGGATGCTTCATTGCTTCTTAGAAAGAGTAACAAAATGCAGGAGGATATATGAACATAAAGAGTGGGGCAGAGACTGAAGGAAATGCCATCCAGTGTCTGCCCCACCTTGGGATTCATCCCATATACAATCACCAAACCAAAAGATCTACCATGTGACCTAGCTATACCATTCGTAGGCACATATCCAATCTCTATACTAGGAAAGACAAAACTTATTTTTATTTTAAGTATTGTCTCTGATAGGGCTATTATGCTCCCACATATAACTTTACATCAATCCATATATAGACAGGACNAATTTAATTCAATGGACAGTGAGATTTTTCAAAGGAAGCATAAAGTTTAGGAGAGATGATGGGAATAGATGATAGATACTGGAGTATTTCAGAGGAGTAGGAGTTGAATATGATCAAAATATACTGCATGCATCTACAAAATTTTCAAAGAATGAATATAAATTTACATTAAAAATAAACAATAATAAACGCTGTTTAGGGTATAAAAAATAGAAACANTTATTCACTGCTGGTTGGAATATAAAGTGGTTTGGCAACTATGGAAATCAATGTGACAGGTCCTGTAACGGTAGAAATAGACATGGCATTTGATCCACCTAATCCTGGGTATGAATTCTTGACATATATAATGGATTTTTGTTGTTTTGTATTTTAAGTTACCTATTATATAATATGAAGTTAAGAAGTTTTATTAAATGTATTCTTTAGTGAATTCAA
>NW_018391814.1:19020-20435 GCF_900095145.1 Mus pahari | reverse complement strand
AGAAAGAAAGAAAGAAAGAAAGAAAGAAAGAAAGAAAGAAAGAAAGAAAGAAAGAAAGAAAGAGGAACAAAATACTCACAGGAGGAAATATGGAGATAAAAGTTGGAGCAGAGACGGAAGAAAAGGTCATCCAAAGTCTGCCCTACCTGGGGATCCATCTCATATACAATCACCAAACCCGGACAACTGTGTGGATGCCAACAAGTGCTTGCTTACAGAAGCCTGATATGACTGTCTCCTGATAGGCTGTACCAGAGCCTGACAAATACAGAGGTGGATGCTTGAATGTAATCACTGGACTGAACACAGCGTCTGGGATGGAGGAGTTGAAGAAGAGACTGAAGGATCTGAGAGTGTTTGCAGCCCCATGAGGGGGAAACAAAAGTATTGACAGGCCAGACACCACAGAGCTCCTGGGACTGAACCACCAACCAAAGAGTACACATGGAGGGACCCATGGCTCCAGCCATATATGTGGCAGAGGATGGTCTTTTTGGACATCAGTGGGAGAAGTGACCCTTGAGCTTGAAGGTGTTTGATGCCCGAGTATAGGGTAATGCCAGGGCAGGAAGATGGGTGTGGATGGGTAGATATGGGAAAACCCTCATAGAGGCAGGGGAAGAGGGGATGGTATAGGGAACTTCCAAAGGGGAGACCTGGGAAGGGGAAATTATTTGAAATGTAAACAAAGAAAATACCCAATAAAAATTTTTCCTCTAAATAATTATTTTAAAAGAAAAATAAAAGACAATGTGGCCCCATGGTTTCCTGTGAAACATTCTCATGAGATAACACCTTCAACAAAAATGTTTTACACCTATGCAATCACAAAACTCACCATGCTAATAACAGCACAAGACTGATACACAAATTACAAAGACAGGTGTGAGGCCCAGACACCATACTACATTACACACTCTCAGTGCCCTGTCCTACAGCAGAAGGATCCCATGTCTCCAGCCAGTTGACCCCAGCAGCCAGAAGTATTGAAGTACCTGAGGATGTAGATGCTGTGAGTTCTAAGTTATGAAGACTATATTTTCAGCTGATTCAATCACCTTAAGATAACCACCTTAGTTCTCCTTTCCTTCCATGGAAAAAAAAGCAGTTCAAGGAGTTACAAAATGTCACTGGTCTGATCTTATTCTATAAGAAGTGTGGGTCCTGTTTTCTGAACAAAGGTTATGAGATTTGACATTACTATAATCATGGCCTAAGTATAAAAATAATATTGATTAAGAAATACCTAGAAATTCATTCACTCTTCCATAACTATAGTCAAAATGAGCACATACTCTTTGTATGTGACTGACAGATGTGTGCCTAGGGAGACTGCTGTGACATGTTCTTTCTGTAAGTGGAGATGATTCATGTCAGACATCAATATTATCATGACAGTTTTGGTCATAAAGATT
>NW_018391814.1:14916-18520 GCF_900095145.1 Mus pahari | reverse complement strand
CACACACACACACACACACACACACACACACACACACACACACACATCTTTACTATCCTGGATCTCTACCAGATACATGGTCTTAGCTTCAAGAAGGATCCTAGGCTGCAATGTCCAGAATGGCTCTGAACAGACAGGTTTTGGCACAGATGTGCAAAAACAGCTAAAGTCAACTCCAAAATAATATCAAATCAGACAGAGCACTCAGCCTTGTACTCACAAAGCCAAAAGGTAGCATCCTTTCTTCCCAACCCTCCTTCCAAAGATATTCTATCCCTGATGTTCCTTGGGCAGCAGATAAGATGATAAAAATAAAATTGGTTGGGTTGAGGAAGTAAGTAGTGGGGAGCAAGCAGAATGTCCCCACTTGTCTGATATAGTTTATTTGAGATCAGATGAAAGTGTTCTGGCTTCACAGTAAATTTAACATTTCATTCCCTGAGTCACACTTAACTCTAAGTATTGCCTTTAGAGTTCATAACCACCTAACAGAAACCTCATATTTGAGGAGTCACCAAAGGTCTTTGTATATTCAGGATCGACTTTTAATTGGGGTACAGAACTAAACAATGAATTCTCAGCTGAGGAATATTGAATGTCTGAGAAACACCTGAAAATATGATCAACATCTTTAATCATCAGGAAAATGCAAATCCGAACAACCCTGAGATTCCACCTTACACCAGTCAGAATGGCTACGATAAAAAATTAAGGTGACAACAGATGCTGGCAAGGATGTGGAGAAAGAGGAACACTGCTCCATTGTTGGTGGGATTGCAAGCTGGTACAACCACTCTGGAAATCAGTCTGGTGGTTACTCAGAAAATTGGACATAATACTAAAAAAAGATCCAGCAATTCCTCTCCTGGGCATATATACCCTGAAGATTTTCCAACTTGTCAAAAGGAAACATGCTCCACTATGTTCATAGCAGCTTTAATTATAATAGCCAGAAGCTGCAAAGAACCCAGATGTCCCTCAACAGAGTAATGGATACAGAAAATGTGGTACACTTACACAATAGAGTACTACTCAGCTATTAAAAACAATGAATTCATGAAATTCTTAGGAAAATGGATGGATCTGGAGGATATCATCCTGATTGAGGTAACCCAGTCACAAAAGAACATACATGATATGTACTCACTGACAAGTGGATATTAGCCCAGAAACTTAGAATACCCAAGATACAATATGCAAGCCACACGAAATTCAAGAAGAAAGAAAACCAAAGTGTCAATACTTAGCTCCTTCTTAGAATAGGGAACAAATTACACATGGAAGGAGTTATAGAGACAAAGTTCTGAGATGTGATGGAAGGAAGGACCATCCAGAGACTCCCCTACCCAGGGATCCATCCCATATACAACCACCAAACCCAGACAATATTGCATATGCTAGAAAGATTTTCCTGACAAGATCCTGATATTTCTCTCTCTTGTGAGGCTATGCCAGGGCCTGGCAAATACAGAAATGGATGCTGACAGTCTTCTATTGGATGGAGCACAGGGCTCCTAATGAAGGAGTTAGAGAATGTACCCAAGGAGCTAAAGGTGTCTGCAACCCTATAGGAGGAACAACAATATGAACTAACCAGTACCCACCAGAGCTGTTTCTCTAGTTGCATATGTAACAGAGGATGGCCTAGTTGGCCATCAATGGGAGGAGAGGCCCTTGGTCTTGCGAAGATCATATGTCCCAGTACATGGGAATGCCAGGGCCGGGGTCAGTTGGGGAGCAGGATGGGGTGAGGTTCCAGGGAGGTTTGGGGATAGAATGAAGAAAATATCTAATAAAAATGTGATACAAAAAGAAGATGTGGAACCATCAAAAAAAAAAAAAAAAGATACCAAGGCTTGTCATTAACTCTATGATCAGAATCTCTTCCTATTCATACTAGTGCCTTATTTCTGAAGCTGAACATAAAAGCTTAGTGATTCATTTACAATTTTTCAGCTTCTAGAAATTTCCTAGGTTTTCCTTCTTTAAGAAATTTTCTCAAATCATCTGTCTCATGCTTACTAATAATGTTCATCAATTATCTAAGTAATAAGTTCTGAGAAATACTCAATTTTCTTTGTAACTGTTCTTCCTGGGGAACTTCGATTAATTTCATTCTTGTTTGCACCAGCTTTTTGTTATCCCAGCTCAAGCTTTTGGAGAGAGAGCTTTAATCGTGAAGAACATTAGTACAATCAAAAGGTGTATAGCAAATTTCCACCAAGGACAGTGAATGGTCAGTCCAAGGTCATCCAAGCATTGGCACCACTTTGTGAAAAAGCGTCTTTAGGACACTTGGCACCACCATGCCTGGGTGCATGCATGGCTTCATGTATGCATGTGAGTCTGTGTATCTGTGTGTTTGTGAGTCTGTGTATCTGTGTGTTTGTGTGTCTGTGTGGGTGGTGTCCTTCACCTTTGTTTGAGCTACACCAACCAATTAACCTGGTTATATCTGCATCCTGTCTCCCATCTTGCAATAGATAATAAGGAAATAGGAAGACAAATGCTGGAAGTCTACTTTGAGATGCTTCTGTTCTGACAGCATCCAACCTTATAACTGCAAAGGGAAACTTTTCTCTCAGGGTCCCTCCTTCCAATGGGCAGTATCTGTCTCTCAATCCTGAGTTCTAGAACATTCCCGTTGCTGAGTTTTGAAACAGAGTTACAAGAACCTACATTTTGCTGTATTTTACGTTTATTACTTAGTCAGTCATTTCTGCTCTCTGTAATTGTATTACCTTCTGACTCATCAATTATCCCTCTGTCTCATGAGTTTATTCCTATTGAAATGCTAAGTTGTGGGTTTTGTGACTTCTTCATAACTTTCACCAGACCTTTAATTGTATATGTTGCTATATTCCTTTATTTTTGTGTGGTTTTCCTTTTAAAGGGTACTTTATAAGCTAGCAATATTCTAAGAGCTTTATGGTGATTTCTTGTTGGTTTAACTTAAAGGACATAATTATTTTTACAACACACAATTATAAGCATTTATTAGCATTTTCTCCCTGTTTATAGATTGATATTTGAACTTGTATAATGTATCTTTAAAATAAAAACTTGGACATTTATAATTGCAGAAGGGCCTCAGATCCCTTATAAATTGCTAACTCAGTCACAAAATGGGGCTTTTCCAAACTCATTCTTTTTTGTGTCCAAATTGTTATATTCACTTCACAGAATTACACCTTTTGTCGTTGCTTCTAGTGAAGTTTTATTGTCAGATTGCCCTTGTTTTCATTTCTTCGGCCTAATTAAAGCAAATTGTGTATATATTTCTTTAAAAGAATCTACTTCCCACACTTTGCTAGACCAACTAACTACTTGCAACATTCTAAATGCTATCTATCCTATACCCAGAGAAAAATGTAATTACCACCCCTCTAGGTGTAGAACACCTAGAAACCCTCAAACTAAAGGAAGCATTTTCACCCAAAAGGAGTAGAAGGCAGTAAATAATCAAACTTAGGGCTGAAATCAACCAAGTGGTAACAAANAGATCTATTCAAAGAATCAACCAAATCAGGAGCTGGTTCTTTGAGAAAATCAACAAGATAGATAAACCCTTAGCCAGACTAACAAGAGGGCACAGAAACAGCAT
>NW_018391814.1:12292-14141 GCF_900095145.1 Mus pahari | reverse complement strand
AAGTCCACCAGAGAACTCCTAAACCTGATAAACAGCTTCAGTGCAGTAGCTGGATATAAAATTAACTCAAACAAATCAGTGGCCTTCCTCTACACGAATGACAGATGGGACGAGAAAGAAAATAAGGAAACAACACCCTTCACATTAGTGACAAATAATAAAAAATACCTTGGTGTGACTCTAACTAAGGAAGTGAAAGATCTGTATGATAAGAACTTCAAATCCCTAAAGACAGAAATTGAAGAAGATCTCAGAAGATGAAAATATCTCTCATGATCATGGATTGGCAGGACTAACATAGTCAAAATGGCCAGCCTGCCTTATGCAATCTACAGATTCAATGCAACCCCCATCAAAAGTCCAACCCAATTCTTCACAGAGTTAGAAAGGGCGATTTGCAGATTCATCTGGAATAATAAAAAACGTAGTATAGCAAAAAACATTCTCAACAATAAAAGAACCTCTGATGGAATCACCATGCCTGACCTTAAGTTGTACTACAGAGCAATTTGAAAATAACTGCATGGTACTGGTACAGCGACAGACATGTAGATCAATGGAATAGCATTGAAGATCCAGAAATGTATCCACACACCTATGGTCACTTGATTTTTGACAAGGGAGCTAAAACCATCCAGTGGAATAAAGACAGCATTTTCAACAAATGGTGTTGGAACAACTGGCAGCTATCATGTAGAAGAATGAGAATTGATCCATTCTTATCTCCTTGTACAAAGCTCAAGTGTAAGTGGATCAAACACCTCCATATAAAACCAGAGACACTGAAANTGATAGAGGAGAAAGTGGGGAAAATCCTCGAAGACATGGGCACAGGGAAAAAATTTCTCTACAGAACACCAATGGCTTGTGCTGTAAAATCAAGCATTGACAAATGGGACCTCATAAAATTGCAAAGCTTCTGTAAGGCAAAAAGCACTGTCAACAAGACAAAAAGGCCACCAACAGATTGGGAAAGGATTTTTACCAATCTTAAATCTGATAGAGGACTAAGATCCAATATATACAAAGAGCTCAAGAAGCTGGACTCCAGAAATTCAAATAACCCCATTCAAAATTGGGTACAGAGGTAAACAAAGAATTCTCAACTGAGGAATACCGAATGGCTGAGAAACACCTAAAAAAAATGATCAACATCCTTAGTCATCAGGGAAATGCAAATCAAAACAACCCTGAGATTCCATCTCACACCAGTCAGAATGGCTAAGATTAAAAATTCAAGTGACAGCAAAACCTGGCGAGGTTGTGGAGAAAGAGGAGCACTCCTCCATTGCTGGTGGGATTGCAACCTTGTACAACCACTCTGGAAATCAGTCTGGTGGTTCCTCAGAAAGTTGGACATAGTACTACCGGAGGACCCATCAATACCTCTTCTGCGCATATACCCAGAAGATCTTCCAACTGGTAATAAGGACACATGCTCTACTATGTTCATTGTAGCCTTATTTATAATAGTCAGAAGCTGGACAGAACCCAGATGTCCCTCAATAGAGGAATGGATACAGAAACTGTGGTACATTTACACAATGGATTACTACTCAGCTTTTAAATACAATGAATTTATGAAATTCTTGGGCAAGTGGATATATCTGGAGGACATCATCCTTTGTGAGGTAACCTAATCACAAAAGAAATCGCTATATATACACTTATTGATAAGTGGATATTAGCCAAGAAACTTAGAATGCTCAAGATACATTTTGCAAAACACAAGAAAACCAAGAAGGATGACTGTCGTGTGGACACTTCATTCCTCCTTAGAATAAGGAACAAAATACCCATGAAAGAATATAGGTACAGAGGTAAAATGTAGAGCTAAGATGAAAGGATG
>NW_018391814.1:0-11796 GCF_900095145.1 Mus pahari | reverse complement strand
CCCTGTTCTTGTAAACTTTATATGACCCAGCACAGGGGAAGGCCAGGGCCAAGTAGTGGGAGTGGGTGGGTATGCGAGCATGGACGGGGGGGGGGGGCATAGCGAACTTTCGGGATAGCATTTGAAATGTAAATAAAGAAAATAATAATAATAATAAAAGGTGTATAATATTTTGAAGTGAATATAAGAATTTTGTCACAAAAAAGAATGTGTTTGGAAAAGCCCCATTTTGGGACTGAGTTAGCAATTTATAAGTGATCTGAGGCCCTTTTGCAATTATAAATGTCCAAGTTTCTTTAAAGATACACTATACAAGTTCAAATATCAATGTATAAACAAGGAGAAAATGCTAATAAATGCTTATAATTGTGTGTTGTAAACCCTTTTAAGTTAAACCAATAAGAAATCATCATAATGCTCTTAGAATGTTGCGAACTTATCAAGTAAGAATGGAATAGACAAACATACCAGTTTAAAGTATAATAAAAACATTAAATTTATGCTATGAAAGCCCAAAAAGTCATTTAATAAATTTAGGGACCCATTAAAATGAGAAATCACACAAAAATTAAGGAATATGGAAAGGTGTACAATTAAAGTTCTGGTGTAAGGTATGAAGAAGTCACAAAACCCACATCTTAGCATTTGACCAAGAATAAACCTGTGAGACAGAGGGATAATTCAGGAGTCCAAAAGTAATACAATTTGAGGAGCAGAAATGACTTACTAAATAATAAACATAAAATATAGCAAACAGTAGGTACTTGCAATTCTGTGCTTCGAAACTCAGCAACAAGAATATTCTAGATCTCAGGATTGGGAGACAAATACTGCCCCCTGGAAGGAGGCACCCCGAGAGAAAAGTTTCCCTTTGCAGTTATAAGGTGAGATGCTGCCAGAACAGAAGCATCTCAAAGTAGGAATCTAGCATCTGTCTTCTTATTTCCTTCTTATCTATAGCAAAATGGGAGACAGGATGGGGATAATCACAGGTTAATAGCTCAAACCAGGGTGAAAGACACCACACAGAGACACAGAGACACAGACACACAGACTCACAGAAACACAGACACACAGACACACAGACTCACATACACATGCATACATGCACCCATGCAGGGTGGTACCAAGTATTCTGAGGGCTCTTTTTGACAAATTCCTAATGCTTGGATGATCTTGGACTGACCCTTCACTGTCCTTGGTGGAAATTTTGTATACACCTTTGCTTGTACTTATGTTCTTCACTGTTAAAGTTATCTCTCTGAAAATTAGAGCTGGGATAACAAAAACTGGTGCAAACAAGAATGAAATTAATGGAAGTTCCTCAGGAAAAACATTTATAGAGAAAATTGAGTCTTTCTTAGAACTTATTACTTAGATCATAATTGAACTTTATTAGTAAGCGTGAGACAGAGGATTTGAGAAAAAATGTTGAAGAAGAAAAACCTAGAGAAATGCTAGAAGCTGACAAACTGTACTTTAACCACTAGGTTTTTATGTTCAGCTTCAGAAATAAGGGACTAGTATGAATAGGAAGAGATTTTGATCTTATAGTTAATGACAAGCCTTGGAATCTTTTGCTGATAAAAGAAAGAAGTTTTAGGAATTCTGATGTTCTTCTATTCTTTACAGAATTGTAATAAAATAGGTATCATATTGAAACAAGTGTTCTGAGATACAGAGGAAAATATTTTGTTTCAGTGAGCTGTCTGCCTTCCTGGACAGACTTGTCAGACCAGAACTTTTCTGATATTATAGAAAAAGAAAGAACAAACCTTTCCTTAAGCAAGAGCTGCACAATATTTTATGAATCAAAGAAAAAAATCAGTGTTATTATGTCAGAAAGAATGGAGAACAAAATGCACATGGAAGGAGTTAAAGAGACAAAGTTCAGAGCTGAGATGGAAGGAAGGACCATACAGAGACTTCCCCACCCTGGGTTCCATCCCAAATACAACCACCAAACCCAGAAACTATTGTGTATGCCAGAAAGATTTTGCTGACAAGACCCTGATATAGCTATCTCTTGTGAGGCCATGCCAGTGTCTGGCAAATACAGAAGTGGATGTTCAACAGTCATCTGTTGGATTGAACACAGGGCCCCCAATGAAGGAGCTAGAGAAATTACCCAAGGAATTAAAGGGGTCAGCAACCCTAAAGGAGGATCAACAATATGAACTAAGTAGTACCTGCACCCCACACCCCCAGAACTGTGTCTCTAGTTGGATATGTAGCAGAGGATGGTCTAGTTGGCCTTCAATAGCAGGAGAGGCCCTTAGTCTTGCGAAGATTATATGCCCCAGTACAGGGGAATGCTAGGTCCAGGAAGCAGGAATAGGTTGGTTGGGGAGCAGGGCAGGTGGAAGGTATAGGGGACTTTCCAGATAGCATTTGAAATGTAAATGAAGAAAATATCTAATTAATAAAAATTTAAAAAAAGAAATATAGAGGAAGGAAAGGAAGAATTAAACAGGCATCAGTGAGACTAAACTTTTGCAGAAAGTCAAGCTTAATATAATATAACAGGTAGTAGGGAATAACTTTTGATTTATTAATTCGGTGTCAAAATGAAACAGAATCAAAATCGAATAGTCAGCCTGTCTAGTATTTCTGTAACCACAAGGCTTTAGGACACCTGCCTCAAGGAAGGATATATTGAGTTAAAAGGAAATTGATTTTATCATAATGTTAACTTTTAGTTCTCATAAAATTGCTGTTTGCTTACTTTGTTCCCTTTTCAATATCCTCATGTAATCAAGGAGGACTTTAGAAGTAAATATATTTTGTGAAACTGTGAAATCCATGAATATATTAAACCAGAATACCATGTTCAAAAGCAACAAACAGCAGTTTGTAGATGGATCACCCACACAGATATCAGTCATCACTACTAAGACACTGGTTTTCTGAATAGATGTCAATCACACACCTAGGCTGGAAGAAAATGTCACAGGAATTTATGGTAATTAAACAACATTTAAATTTTTATCTTTTATCCAGAAAGCTTTTGGAAGGGACTGCATGGAAAAAAATAGAGCACATAGCCCTGCTAACCCATGTGTCTTTCTCCCACCATCCTCCTCAGAGCATAAGAAGGTGAGCTGTTCTGTTGTTACAGCTGTAGCGAGCTGTTACAGAAATTTAACCTGGATGTCCAAGTGGTGTAAGGCTGGAGATGTAGCTCAATGGCAGAGTTCTCACTTTATTACACAGGTAAAGAAAAAATGTCTGTCTTGAATATACAAAGATCTGTATATACAGTGACTTCTCAAATATGAGGTTTCTGTTAGGTGGTTATCAACTCTAAAGGCAGTACTTAAGAGTTAAGTGTGACTCAGGGAATGAAATGGTAACTTTACTCTGAAGCCAGAGCTCTTTCCTCTGCTTTTAAACAGACTGTATCAGAC
Organism: Mus pahari; assembly: GCF_900095145.1. Classification (NCBI taxonomy): domain Eukaryota; kingdom Metazoa; phylum Chordata; class Mammalia; order Rodentia; family Muridae; genus Mus; species Mus pahari. Next base: position 8,389 of record NW_018391814.1, on the reverse strand, counting down.
AAGTGGGGATATTCTGCTTGCTCCCCTCTGCTTATTTCCAAAATCACCCTAGTTTAAATTTTATCATCTCATCTGCAGCCCAAGGAACAGCAGGGATGGAATATCCTTGGGAGGAGGCCTGGGAGGAGGGATGTGAGGAAAGGATGCTGTCTTTTGGATTGGTGAGTAAACACCTGATGGCTCTGTCTAATTTGACATTATTTTGGAGTTGACTTTAGCTGTTTATGCAAATCTATGACAACTCCTGTCTGTTCAGAGCCATTCTGGACATTGTACCCTAGGATCCTTGTTGCAGCTAAGACCAAGTATCTGGCAGAGGTCCAGGACAGTAAAGATGTGTGTGTGTGTGTGTGTGTGTGTGTGTGTGTGTGTGTCTGTGTGTGTATGTGTGTGTGTGCATGCATGGGTATTGGTAACCATTCTCTGAAGAATCTTAAGGTTTATTTATTATTATTATTATTATTATTATTATTATTATTATTATTATATTGTGTCTTGACTGCTTATTTTCCCACTCCTGCCAAAAGAAATTTAATATGGTTGTCAAAATTGCAGAGTCATCAATTCAGATTCCAAGCTTCTCAGGTAATAGTCCCCAGTTTACCCACCTTATGGTTGTAAGAATAGTTTATAAACAAGATGCTCTCTCTTTTGACATATCTGTTTTTTATCCTGAATGCATTTAGAGTCAGTTGTACCTGTATGACAGATTTGTGAAAGCGATACTCTTCTATAATCCTGGGAGTCCCTGATACTAGGGGTAAAAATAAAATCTATATATAGGCCAAATATGTCATGGTAATATGGATATATGACATGCATCATCTCCACTTACAGAAAAAACATGTCACAGCAGTCTCTCTAGGCAAGCAGCTGTCAGTCAGGTACAAAGAGTATGTGATCATTTTGATTATAGTTATGATAGAGAATGAATTTCTAAGTGTTTCTTAATCAATATGGTTTTTATATATAGGCCAGGATTATAGTAAAGTCAAATCTCACAGCCTTTGTTCAGAAAACAGGGCCCATATTTCTTATGGAGTAAGATCAGACCGGTGACATTTTGTAACTCCATGAACTGCTTTTGTTTCCATGGAAAGAAAGGAGATCTAAGGTGGTTATGATTGAAGCAGCTGAAAATATAGTCTTGATGACTTAGAACTCACAGCATCTACATCCTCAGGTACTTCAAGGCTTTTGGCTGCTGGGGTCAACTGGCTGGAGACATGGGATCCTTCTTCTTCAGCACAGGGTTCTGAAAGTGTGTAATGTAGTATGGTGTCTGAGCCTCACACCTGTCTTTGTAATTTGTGTATCAGTCTTATGCTATTATTAGCATGGTGAGTTTTGTGACTGGATAGGTGTAAAACATTTTTATTGAAGGTGTTATCTCATGAGAATGTTTCACAGGAAACCATGGGGTTCCTTTGTCTTTTTTTCTCTCAAAAACAGTTATTTATAGGAAATTTTATTGGATTTTTCTTCATTTACATTTCAAATATGTTCCCCTTTCCAGGTCTTCCCTTAGAAAAGTCCCTATACCATTTCTGCTCCCCCTGCCTCTCTGAGGGTATTTCCCCATATACCCACCAACTCCCAGTTTCCTATCCTGGCATTCCCTTATACTGGGAACACCCTCAGGCCCAAGGGCTGCTCCTCCCACTGATATCAAACAAGGCCATCCACTACCACATATGAGCCAGAGCCATGGGTCCCTCCGTGTGTACTCTTTGATTGGTGGTTAAGTTTTAGGGAACTCTGGGGTATTGACACTTTTGCTCCCCTCCAAGGGTCTGCAAGTCCCCCTCAGATCCTTAAGTCTCTCCCTCAACTCTTCCATCTGGGGCTCAGTGCTCAGTCCAGTGATTAGCTTCGAGCATCCACCTCTGTATTTGTCAGGCTCTGGCAGAGCCTATCAGGAGACAGTCATATCAGGGTTCTGTATGTTAAGCACTTGTTGGCTTCCACAACATTGTCCAGGTTTAGTGATTGTATATAGGATGGTGCTACATCCACAATAGTGACTTGCATAACAGGTTTGGAAACCTGGAAGCAGTCCTGAGGCAAAGAGTTTCAAGGAAACTCAGCCTCCTGGAACCTTGGCATTACCATAGCTAGAATGCCCCAGAATTGTCCCTTCAATATTGTGGATGGTCTTGCAGGCTTTGTTACAGTATATTACTGGATAAGAGTTAGAAATCTCAGGGCAAGCTTAGGAAAGTGTACTTTTAGAATCTTCATTACAGCCAAGTTACTTTCATATGCAAGAATTTACCAAGGCCTAGGAAATAGGGGGGTTATATTTTTGCATTATTCATGAGAAGGTCTGCTAGAGGAGAACCCCCTGGTGCTAGCTTTCACAAGGCTCAAAGGAGTAGTACAAATTGTGACTAGGGTGTGAAATCCTTACCTGCTATTAGCTGACCCTCTGCAGCCCTCTTTTATCTTTACTATAAATATTACCTGGTTTCTGTAAGTCCTTTTGAAGTCATTCCTCTGTTTTGTGTCAGATAAGTTCAATATACTTTGCCTGCTGTGACATTCTATGCCTTTGTTTTCTGTATTATATAAGACTGGTGTTTGTTTTGTGACATTACACTCAGATTCAACACATTCTCTCCTGTCACTTCTATTTGTCTCCCCCATTCCCTCCAACTCTATGCACATCTGTCCAAGAGACTTTGATTCACACAGATTGAGGAGGGCCCAGTGAGCCCAGTCTGTGACAGGATGGATCCCCACTTGGCTCAGGCTTGGGATGGCCTTTCCTTCAGTCTCTGCTCCACACTTTATTTCCATATTTCCTCCTCTGAATATTTTATTCCTCCTTCTAAGAAGCACTGAAATATCCACACTTCGGTCCTCCGTTTTCTAGGACTTCATAGAATCTGTGAATTGAATCCTGGGTATTACAAAGTTTTGGGATAATATCCACTTATTAGTGAGTGTATACTGTGTGTGTTCTTTTGTGACTGAGTTACCTCACTCAGATGATATTTTCAAGTTCCATTCATTTGCCTTTGAATTTCATGAAGACATTGTTTTAATGCCTGAGTGGTATTCCATTCTGCAAATGTACCACATTTTCTGTATCCAATACTTTGTTGAGGGACATCTGGGTTATTTTCAGCTACTGCTTTTGTTGAGTCTTTATATAGTTCTTTTTGTTTCTACTTGGTTTAATTTCAAATCTGAATTTGATTTTTTTGCGTGTGATTTTGGGTGTATTTGCTTCTTTTTGTTCTAGATCTTTCAGGTGTGTGGTCAAGCTGCTAGTGTATGCTCTCTCCAGTTTCTTTTTGCAGGCACTCAGAACTATGAGTTTTCCTCTTAGCGTTGCTTAAATTGTGACCTATAAGTTTGGGTATGTTGTAACTTCACATTCACTAAACTCTAAAAATCTTTCATTTCTTCCTTGATCAAGTTATCCTTGAGTTGGGAATTGTTCAGCTTCCATGGGTATGTGGACTTTCTGTTGTTTTTAGTATTGAAGACCAGCCTTAGTCTTTGGTGATCTGATTGGATCCATGGGATTATTTCAATCTTCTTGTATCTGCTAAGGCCTGTTTTTTGATGAATTATATGGTCAGTTTTGGAGAAGGTATTATGAGGTGCTGAGAAAAGGGTATATTCTTTTGTTTTAGAATGAAATGTACTATAGATATCTGTTCAATCTATTTGGTCCATAACTTCTGTTAGTTGCACTGTGTCTCTGTTTAGTTTGTATTTCCATGATTTGTCCATTGCTGAGAATGGGGTCTTGAAGTCTCTCACTATCGTTGTGTGAGGTGCAATGTGTGCTTTGAGCTTTAGTAAAGTTTCCTTTATGAATGTGGGTGCTCTTGCATCTGGAGCATAGATGTTCAGAATTGCAAGTTCTTCTTGGTAGATTTTTCCTTTGATGAGTGTGAAGTACCCTTCCTTATACTTTTTGATAACTTTTGGTTGAATGTTGACTTTATTTGATAGTAGAATGGCTACTCAAGCTTGTTTCTTGAGACCATTTTCCTGGAAAATTGTTTTCCAGCCTTCTACCCTTGAGGTAGTATCTGTCTTTGACACTGAGGTGGGTTTCATGTATGCACAAAATGCTGGGTCCTGTTTACTTTTCAGTAAGTTAGTCTATGTCTTTTTATTGGGGAATTGAATCCATTGATGTTGAGAGATATGAAGGAATAGTGATTGTTGCTTCTTGTTATTTTTCATGTTATTTTTGTGTTTGTGTGGCTATCTTCTTTACGGTTTGTTGAAAGAATATTCCTTTTTTGCTTTTTCTAGGGTATAGTTTCCCTCCTTATGTTGGCGTTTTCCATCTATTATATTTTGTAGGGCTGGATTTGTTGAAAGACATTGTGTAAATTTGGTTTTGTCATGGAATATCTTGGTTTCTCGATCTATATTAATTAAGAGTTTTGCTGGGTATAGCAGCCTAATATGGAATTTTTGTTCTCTTAGTGAATATATGACATCTGTGCAGGATCTTCTAGGTTTCATAGTCTCTGGTGAGAAGACTGGTGTAATTCTGATAGGTCTGCCTTTATATATTATTTGACCCTTTTCCCTTACTGATTTTAATATTCTTTCTTTTTTTTGTGCATTTGATGTTTTGACTATTGTCTGATGGGAGGAATTTTTTTTGGTCCAGTCTACTTGGATTAATGGAGTCTTCTTGTATGTTTATGTGCATCTCTTTCTTTTGTTAGGAAAGTTTTCTTCTATAATTTTGTTACAGATAATTACTGTCCCTTTAAGTTGGAAATCTTCACTCTTTTCTATACCTATTATCCTTAGGTTTGGTATTCTCATTGTATCCTGGATTTGCTGGATGCTTTCTGTCATGAGCTATTTGCATTTGCATTCTTTTGACTTTTGTATCATTGTTTTGTATTGTATCTTCTGTACCTGAGATTCTCTCTTCTAACTCTTGTATTCTGTTGGTGATGCTTGCATCTGTGACTCTTGATCTCTTTTTTAGGCTTTCTACCTTCACGGTTGTCTCCCCTTATGATTTCTTTATTGTTTCTATTTCTCTTTTTGGATCCTGGATGTTTTGTTCAATTACTTCACCTGTTTTATTGTGCTTTCCTCTAATTCTTTAAGGGGTTTTTGTGTTTCCTGTTTAAGGGCTTCTACCAGTTTATCTGTTTTCTCCTGTATTACTTTAAGGGAGTTATTTATGTCTTTCTTAAAGTCCTCTATCATCTTCATCATAAGATGTGACTTTAAGCCAGAGTCTTGCTTTTCTTTCGTGTTGGAGTATCCAGGGCTCACTGTGCTGAGAGAACTATGTTCTGATGATGCCAAGGAGCCTTGGTTCCCATTGCTTTTGTTTTTGCCCTTGCCTATTGCCATCTGGGTACCTCTGGTGTTAGCTGGTCTTACTGTCTCTGACTGTGGCTTGTCCCTCCTGCAAGCCTCTGTGTCAGTACTCCTGGTAGTTCAGTTCTTTCTGGGAGGAATTTGGGTATGGAAAGCCATGCCACAGTGCCATCTATAGGGTGCAGTTGGAAACTGGAATTATCCTGTTTCAAGCTGCTCCTCTCTTCCTGTGTTTTGAGGGTTCCAGGCATGTCCCTTTGAGCAGAAGTCATGCTCTTCCCTGTGCTCACAAGCTTTTCTGCACTCCTGGGAGACCAGCTCTCTTGTTACTGTTTGGGTACGGATCACTGTGGCACAGGATCAACTCCTGTCTCTTTTGTCTTTACTTTCAGGTACAAAACAATCACAGACAAGATAGTCATGGCTCTGGACCTGGGTTATTTCCGTGGCAACAAAAGTTGAAAAAAAAAAAAACAGCAAGAAAGCTTCAGAGGTAGTTGGTATGAGAATTTGATTAATGTCAAGAAGGATGCAGTCATGATATTTTCTGATTAATGCTACTACTTGGGATAGGTAGAAAAACTAAGTCATTAGAGAGCTGTTGAAGTTGTTGGTAGACCTCTGAGGCATGTTAAGTCAGTCAGCTGAGTGGAGAGTTGAGAGTGGTCAAGTGCAGCAGGGCAGTGCTCACTCCAAAGCCACCTCTGAGGTCCAGGCAGAGGCTCTTCATCATGGCTCTGCTTTGCTTCTTGACATCTCCACCATGCTTTCAGCTGTCTCAGCAGTGTCCTGCAGTGCCCTCTTTATAACCATTTTTAGGGTCTGTTGCTGCAACTGATGCCTGAAGAAGCCCATGAAGAAATATGTGATGGGGTTGGCATAGCTGTTAACAGCAGTCAGGACAACTGATGCCAGAAAAAAATCTATAATCAACTACACTGAAATCATTCTTACTCCAGAATAACAGGAACCAGTAGACACCACAGGGCAACCAGTGGAGGAGAAAAACAAAAAGGGTCAGCATGATGGTCACGTATAATCTGGTAAATTTCTTCTGCCCAACACCACAGAACAACCTGGCCAATAGAGCTAGGCTGGACAGACAGAGTACTATAAACAAAAACATCAGGTATGTGGTAGTAAAGTAGTTCGATGCCAGACATACATTGTGGTTTTCATAATTGATACCTAAGAAAATGCAGAAAAATCTACTCAGAATGCAGAACAACGGGGACAGGACCCAGATCACAGCACACATGATAGTTGATGTGTGTTCTGGGTGGCGGCAGCGATACCAGATGGGGCACAGTACAGACAGGCAGTGCTCAGTGCTGATGGCACTGAGCAAGCTTAAGCCTGTGATGTAGAGAACCATCCTGAAGGTGTAAAGGCACTCAAGAAAGATACTGTTGGGATGGGAAGACTTGAGAAGAAGCACTGTGGATTCTATGATGTGACAGAAGAGGAAGAAGAAGTCAGACAGGGCCAAGTTTAGGATGTAGATTGAGAGGGCATTCCTGTGGAAGCTGAAGCCCAAGAGACAGAGCACAATGGCGTTCCCTGTCAGTCCGACCAGTAGGAAGATGATGATCATCAATGTTGGGATCAGGATCCAGATGCTCATACTTCTAGGTATGGTTTCTTCCATGGATTTCTTGTCGTGTTTGCCATTGGCAAGGGTGAGGTGTTTAGGTCCAGAAAACCTGCACTGGTGCTGCTGGGAACACAAAAAAGAAATGAGGCCTTCCCTGTGAACACACCTTTTGTTTTACTTCTTTGTTGTTGTTATTGTTGTTTTAATTTTTTCTATTGGCTATTTTCTTTATTTTTCAAATATTATACCCTTTCCCTCTTCTCCCCTTCCCAGAAACCCCCATCTCATCCTCCCTCCTCCTGCTTATATAAGAGTTTTCTTCCACCCACACACCCACTCCCACTTTCTGCCCTTGATTTCCCTACACTGGGAAAATTATGGAGCCTTCATGGGTCTAAGGACCTCTTCTTCCATTGATGCATGACATAGCCATCCTATGCTACATATGCATTTGGAGCCACATGTACTCCTTTGTTGATGACTTAGTCCCTGGAGTTCTGGTGGTGGGGGTCTTGTTGATTGGTATTGTTGTTCTTCTTATGGGGCTGCAAACCACTTCAACTCCCTCAGTTCTTTCTCTAAATCCTCTATTAGGAACCCTGTGCTCAGTCCAATGGTTGTCTGCTTCCATCTCCCTCTGTATTTGTAAGGCTTTGACAAGACTCTCAGGAGACTGGTATATCAGGCTCCTCTCAGCATGCACTTTTTGGTATCCACAATAGTGTCTGGTTTGGTAACTGTATATGGGATGAATCCCCAGGTAGACCTTTCTCTGGGTGACTTTGCCTTTAGTATCTGCTTTACACTTCATCTCCATATTTGCTCTTGTGAGTATTTTGTTCTCCTTCTAAGAAGGAACAAAACACTCACACTTTAGTCTTCTTTCTTATTGAGGTTCATGTGGTCACTGAATTTTATCCTGGGTATTTGCAGCTTTGGGCTAGTATACACTAAGCAATGAGTGCATAACATGTGTGTTCTTTTGTGATTGGGTTACCTCACTCAGGATGATATTTTCTAGTTCTATCCATTTGCCGAAGAATTTCATGAATTCACCATTTTTAATAGTTGGGTAGTACTCCATTGTGTAAATATACCACATTTTCTGTATCCATTCCTCTGTTGAGGAAAATCTAGGTTCTTTCCAGCTTCTGGCTTTTATAAATAAAGCTGCTATGAACATAATGGAGCATGTGTTCTTANTACATGTTGGAGCATTTTCTGGGTATATGCCCAGGAGTGGTATTGATATATCCTCCTGTAGGACTATGTCCAATTTTCAGAGGAACCACCAAACTGATTTCAAGAGTGGTTGTCGAATCCAAGAACACATCAAAAAAATCATTCATCATGACCAAGTAGGCTTCATCTCAGGGATGCAGGGATGGTTTAATATAAGGAAACCCATCAATGTAATCAACTACATAAACAAACTCAAAGACAAAAACCACATGATCATCTCATTGGATGCTGAGA
>NW_018391813.1:2060-7314 GCF_900095145.1 Mus pahari | reverse complement strand
GTTCAGATCTGCCTCCTTGCTGAAGATGTAGGCCCAAAAAGGGGCCTGTCACAGAAGATGTGTTACCTCTGCACTTTATTCACTCACCTGCACAGACTAGCCACTGAGGGACCCTGGAAACAATATAACTCTCTCACCTGCTCCGGCAGAGGAAGCTGCCCAAAGTTCTGGAACCCTAAACACTGTCTGTCCCAGAAGTTAGATTGCTTCTGTCTGTCCCAAAGCTGTGTACCTTCTGTTGTCCACACTCTTGCTAGCACAGAATGGTGCCTATGCGAACTGGAGCAAAGATGGCTCTCCTTCAGTGTCAGGCCTTGAGACTGCTCCCGGGCAGACACCCCTCCTCAAGTGGGATAGGTGCCAAGTGATTGGAATCAGAAATGGGATCCTTCTTAGAAGCTGTGTCCCTTCTGTAGGCCACCCAATCCCAGGGAGTATACCGGACCAAAGAAGGCTCTCCTTCAGGCTCAGGCCTTGAGACTGTTCCTGGGTGGACACCCCTCCTTGGGCAGGAAAGGTGCCGGGTGACTGGAGACAGAAATGGGATCCTTCCCAGAAGCTGTGTCCCTTATGCAGTCTGCTCCCTCCCTGGGTGTGCACCTGAGCAAAGATGGCCTGCCTACTCATTCAGGCCTTGACACTGCCCCAGGGCAGACACCCCTCCTCGGGCAGGGAAGGTGCCAGGAGATGGTTCCAGCCTAGAGACTGCTCCTGGGCAGACACCCCTGTTCAGGCTTTGAGAGTGCTCCTACGAATTATCTCTTTCAATGTTTAGACACCTTTTTTACTCAAAAACCTGGAAGGTGAAACGACCAGCTGCTTAATGTCCTAGAAGGCCAGCACAGCAATTGCCAGTTCCTGATTTTTCTTATTCACTATGTTCTTTGCCTTTCAGAAGCTTTCCAGTTTCGTGAGGGTACATTTAATAATTGCTTTTTAAAACATTTTATTAGATATTTTCTTTATTTACATTTCAAATAATGTCCCATTTCTTGGTCTTATCTGAAAGCCCCCTTTCTTCATACTGTAGCCTCTCCTGCTGCACAGCAGTCTACCTATTCCTGCTTCCTGGCCCTGACATTCCCCTACTCTAGGGCATAGAGNATTCACAGGAGGGCCTCTCCTCCCATTGATGACTGACTGGGCCATCCTTGCCTGCATATGTAACAGGAGCCATGACTTCCACTGTGTACATTCTTTGGTTGATGGTTTAGTCCCTGGTTGCTCTGGGGACACTGGTTAATTCAGATTGATGTTCCTGTTATGGAGTTTGCAACCCATTCAACTCTTTGGGCCCTTTATCTAGCTCCTTCATTGGGAAGCCCATGTTCAGTCCAATAGATTCATGTACACATCTACTTCTGTATTTGTCAGCCACTGGCTTAGCCTCAAGGGACAGCAATATCAGGCTCCTTCAAGCTAGCACTTGTTGGTATTCACAATAGTGTCTGGGTTCGGTAATTGTATATGAGATGAATCCCTTGTTGGGCAGTCTTTGACTGGTAATACTTTCAGTCTCTGCTCCAAATTTTGTCTCTGAAAATCCTTCCATAGATATTTTGTTCTTCCAAGTACACACTGGTCTTCCTTCTTCTTGAATTTAATGTAATTTGTGAATTGTATCTTGAGTATTCTGAGATTGTGGGCTAATATCCACTTGTAAGTGAGTACATATAATGTGTGTTCTTTAGTGATTGGGTTACCTCATTCAGGATGATATCTTCCAGATCATCCATTTGCCTAAGAATTTCATAAATAAATTTTTTATAGCTCAGTAGTACTCCATTGTATAATGTATCACCTTTTCTGTATTTATTCTTCTGTTGAGGGATATATGGGTTCTTTCCAGATAAATAAGACTGCTGTGAATATATTATTCATTATTACATGTTATCTTTATTACATGTTGGTACATTTTCTGGGTGCATGCCCAGTAGTATTGCTTGGTCCTCGGATAGTATTACGACCAGTTCTCTGAAGACCTGCCAAACTGATTTCCAGAATGGTTCTATGAGTTTGCAATCCCACCAGCAATGGAGGAGTGTTCCTCTTTCTCCACATCCTTGCCAGCAACTGCTCTCACCTGAAATTTTTAACTTGCTCAGTCTGACTCTTGTGAGGTGGAATCTTAGGGTTGTTTTGATTTGCATTTCCATTATGACAAAGGATGTTGAACCTTTTTTTAGGTGCTTATCATCCATTTATTATTCCTAAGTTGAGAATTCTTTGTTTAGATTTGTACCCCATTTTTTGACAGGGTATTTGATTCTCTGGTGTCTAACTTTTGAGTTCTTGTTTATATTGGATATTCACCCTCTTTTGGATTTAGGATTGGCAAAGATATTTTTCCAATCTGCTGGTAGCCTTTTTATCTTACTGACAGCATCCTTTGCCTTACAGAAGCTTTGCAACTTTCTGAGTTCCCCTTTGTTGACCCTTGATTTACAGCATAAGCCATGTGTGTTCTGTTCAGGAATATTTCTGCTGTGCCCGTATCTTGGAGTCTTTTCTCCACTTTCTCCTATATAAGTTTCAGTGTTTCTGGTTTTATGTGGAGTTCTATGATACACTTAGAATTAAGCTTTCTACAAGGAGATAAGAATGGATCAATTTACATCCTTCTATATGCTCACTACCAGTTGAGTCAGCACCATTTTTTCAAAAATGGTGTCTTTTATTCCACTAGATGTTTTTAGCTCCTTTGTGAATGTTCAAGTGACCATAATACTGTGGGTTAATTCCTGGGTCTTCAATTCTTTTCCATTTCTCTATGTGCCTTTCTCTATACCAATGCCATGCAATTTTTTTATTGCAATTGCTCTATAGTATAACATGAGGTCAGGGATGGCGATTCCATTAGAAATTTTTTTTATTGTTGAGAATAGCTTTGGCTATCCTAGGCTTTGGTTATTCCAGATGAATTGGCAAATTGCTCTTTCTAACTCTATGAAGAATTGAATTGGAATTTTCATGGGAATTTCATTAAATGTGTAGATTGTATTGGGTAAGATGGCCATTTTTAGTATATTAATCCTGTGAATCCATAAACATTAGAAATATTTCCATTTTCTGAGATTTTCTTGAATTTCTTTCTTAAGAGACTTGAAGTCCTTATCATACAAATCTTTCACTTGCTTTGTTCGAATAACACCAATGTATTTTATATTATTTGTGACAATTGTGAAAGGTGTTGTTTCCCTAATATCACTCTTGACCTGTTTATCCTTTGTATAGAGGAAGGCCACTGATTTGTTTGAGTTAATTTTATATCCAGCTACATTTCTGAATTTGATTATCATGTTTAGGAGACTCTGGTGGAATTTTTGGAGTCACTTAACTATGCTATCATCATCTGCAAATAGTGATATTTTGACTTCTTCCTTTCCAATTTGTATCCACTTGATATCCTTTTGTTGTCTAATTGCTCTGACTAGGACGTCAAGTACTATATTGAATAGGTAGGAGAAAGTGGACAGCAAGTCTAGTCCTTGATTTTAATGGGATTCTTCAAGTTTCCTGCCATTTAGTTTGTCTTTGGCTACTCGTTTGCTGTATATTGTTTTCATTATGTTTAGGTATGGGCCTTGAATTCCTGATCTTTCCAAGACTTTTATCATGAATGGGTGTAGAATTTTGACAAATGCTTTCTCAGCATCTAATGAGATGATCATGTGGTTTTTATCTTTGAGTTTGTTTATATAGTGGATTACATTGATGGATTTTTGTATATTAAGCCATCCCTACATCCCTGGGATGAAGCCCACTTGATAATGATGGATGATTATTTTNATGTGTTCTTGGTTTCATTTTGAGAGAATTTTATTGAGTATTTTTCATAGATATTCATAAGAGAAATTGGTCTGAAGTTCTCTTTCTTTGTTGGATCTTTGTGTGATTTAGGTATCAGAGTAATTGTGGCTTCATAGAATGAATTGTGTATAGTACCTTCTGTTTCTATTTTGTGAAATAGTTTGAGGAGAATTGGAATTAGGTCTTCTTTGAAGGTCTGATAGAACTCTCCACTAAACCCATCTGGACATTGGCTTTTTTGGTTGGGAGTCTATTCATGACAGCTTCTATTTCTTTAGGGGATATGGGGCTGATTAGATCATTAATCTGATCCTGATTTAACTTTGGTACCTGGTATCTGTCTATAAATTTTTCCATTTCATACAGGTATTCCAGTTTTGTTGAGTATAGCCTTTTATAGTAGGATCTAATGATGCTTTGGATTTCCTCAGGTTCTGTTGTTATGTCTTCCTTTTCATTTCTGATTTTGTTAATAGGATGCTGTCTCTGTGCCCTCTAGTTAGTCTGGCCAATGATTTATCTATCTTGTTGATTTTCTTTAAAAAATCAGCTCCTGATTTGGTTGATTCTTTGTATAGTTCTTATTGTTTCTACTTCATTGATATCAGCCTGAGATTGATTATTTCCTGCTGTCTACTCCTCTTGGGTGAATTTGCTTCCTTTATTTCTATGGCTTCTAGGTGTGCTGTCATGCTGCTAGTATATGCTTTTTCTTGTTTCTTTTTGGAGGCATTCAGATCTATTTATTTTCCTCTTGGGACTGCTTTTATTGTGTTCCATAAGTTTGGGTAAGATGTGGCTTCATTTTCTTTAAATTCTAAAATGTCCTTAATGTCTTTCTTTATTTCAGTCTTGACCAATTTATCATTGAGTAGAGTGTTGTTCACCTTCCACGTTTTTGTGGCTTTTCTATTATTTTGTTATTGAAGATCAGCCTTAGTCTGTGGTGATTTGATAGGATACACGGGATTATTTCAAACTTCTTGTATCCCTTGAGGTCTGTTTTGTGAGCAANTATATGATCAGTTTTTGAGTATATACCATGAAGTGCTGAGAAGAATATATTTCATTTTTATTTTAGGATAAAATGTTGTATAAACATCTGTTAAATCCATTTGTTCCATAACTTCCTTTAGTTGTACTGTTTCTCTGTTTAGTCTCTGTTTCTATGATCTTTCTATTGATAAGAGTGGGTGTTGAAGTCTTCCACTATTATTGTGTGCAGTGCAACTTGTCCTTAGAACCTTCCTATGGTTTCTTTTATGAATATGGATGCCCTTGCATTTGGAGAATAGATGTTCAGAACTGAATGTTCATATTGGCTTATTTTACTATTGATCATAATTAAGGGTGCCTCCTTATGTTTTTTGAAAACTTTATGTCAGAAGTCAATTTTATTAGATATTAGAATGGCTACTCCTGCTTGATTCTTGGAAGCAGTTGT
>NW_018391813.1:0-1490 GCF_900095145.1 Mus pahari | reverse complement strand
TCTGTAAGCTTATTTTATATTCATGGGCATCTCTTACTTTAGGTTAGAGAAGTTTTCTTCTATAATTTTGTGGAAAATGTTTACTGTCCCTTAAGTTGGAAATCCTCACTCTCTTCTATTCCTATTATCATTAGGTTTGGTCTTCTCATTGTGTCCTGGATTTCCTGGATGTTTTGGGTTATGATCTTCTTGTATTTCCAATTTCTTTGTTTTGTCAATGTTTTCTTTGATGTATTCATCACCTTAGATTCTCTCCTCTGTCTCTTGTACTCTGCTGGTGATACTTGCTTCTATGACTCATGATCTCTTTCCTAGATTTTCTATCTCCAGGGTTGTCTCAGTTTGTGATTTGTTTATTGTTTCTACTTCCATTTTTATATCCTTGATGGTTTTGTTCAATTCCTTCACCTGTTTATGTTTCCCTGTAATTCTTTAAGATATTTTTGTGTTTGTTTTCTCTTTAAGGATCTCTCCTTGTTTACCTGTGTTCTCCTGTACTACTTTAAGGGAGTTATTTATGTCCTTCTTAAAGTCTTTCATCATCATCCTGAAAAGTGACTTTAGATGCATATATTGCTTTTCTGGTCTGGTGGTACATCCAGGAATTTCTATGGTGGGAGAATTAAATCTGATGATGCAAAGTAACCTTGGTTTCTGTTGCTTCTGTTCTTATGCTGGCCTGTTGCCATCTGATTATCTCAAGAGTTCCCTGCCCTCACTATATCTGATCGGAGCTTTTCTGTATTCCCAGTTGAGTTAGAACTCCTCTGAGTCTGTTTTTTCTGTGATTCTGTGATTCTGTGACTCCAGGATCCTGTGATCCTAGGATTCTTGGTGTTTCAGATTTCCTGGGAGTCAAACTGCTTCTGAGACCCTGAGATCGTTGTATGGCCAAACACTTGGTATCCTGGGATCCTGGAATCCTAAGATACTATGCATGTTAGAGTGCCCAGGATTGGAGAGTTCTCTCCTCTGGGGACCTTGAGAGTATCTGCTAAAATAGTGCCCAAGGTAAAGTGATGCAGAGCAGCAGGAATCTGAGTCACTGGTGTGGCAGTTTTCCTCTGTCTCTGGAATCTGCTGGTCCCAGTTACTCCCAGTGGTGTTGGAGCAGATGCTGTGTTCTTCTTTTTGGTACTCCTAAGATACTGGGCATGTTACAGCATCCAGAAGTTAAGACTCCTCTACTCTAAGGACCATGGGACTATCTGATGAGATTGTACCCAAGGTCTATCTATCAATTCTTCATCTTAGAGCATTAGTTATTAGAGTATTCTTTAGGAAATTTCCCAATGTGCCGATGAGTGGAAGGTTCTTTCCCACTCCCTCTTCTATTAGATTCAGTGTATCTTATTTGATGTTGAGGATCTTGATCCACTTGGATGTAAGCTTTTTGCAAGGCAACAAATATGGTACTATTTTCATTATAATACATACAGTCAACCATTCAGACCAGCACCATTTATGGAAGATGCTTTCTTTTTTCCACT
>NW_018391812.1:0-6844 GCF_900095145.1 Mus pahari | reverse complement strand
CAGCAGAACAATAAGGGTAGATTTTCCATTAAGGCCCATGGCTTGTTCATTCTCATATTGTTAGCTATATTAGCAGTGGGAGGTATGGGTTCAATCTCATAGAGTGATCCTTCAGTTCATTTTTAAAAAGTTGTTGGCTATTCCCATAACATTGGTACCACCAGCATATCTTACAAGCCTGTCTCTGTTGTGGGTCAAAGGTTTGGTAGCTGCATAATATTGATGATTATTTTTCTCCTCTGGTAGTATGCAAAATACTTTAAACACTAGACAGTAGATGTAAGCTTCTGGTTTGGCAACAGTTCTATTTCTTCATGTTTAGTGGCATAACTAAGTGGGTCTCCAGCAATAGGATCTTACTGTCAGTTGTGGAAGTTAACCAGTAGCCTTGGCAGTGTTTTGAGGAGGGGCTATAAGACTCCTTTGGACAAGGACTTAATATTTAACCCAGTCATGGCACTAGAAATACAAGATGTCTAGTTGGGGCATTTTTCTCCCGTTATATATGACTCCATTTAAGTTCTTTCCATATATGTATATATTTTAGGAAGCTTCTACAGAGATAGGATTCTATATGGTTTTTCAAAGGTGGTTAATGTTAGTTGTCCCTTCAGATATTCCTTCCTTTGCCCTGCTCCCCCCATCCATTTGCCCACTTAGTTCTCCTATTCTGTTTCTTCCTTACCTCTTTAAAACACTACGTCCTTCCCTTCCTTGGAAGCTCCACTCCTCTCTCTGGTTAGTTACTAGTGAGCTAACTGACGTAGCTATTCTGATTAAAACATATATATGAATCTGAAAAGCATGAAATATTTTTTCTTTGAGGTTTAGGTTACATTGATGAGGACGATCATTTCTGGCTCCATCCTTTACCTACAAACCTGACGATTTCATCTTTCTTAGCAACTGAATAGTCTCAGTATAAATATATCTCAGTTCCATTCATTAGTTAATAGACATCCAGGCTGTTTCCTAGTTCTGGTTATTAGGAAGAGAGCAGCAATGGACATGGATGACCACAGTATTTAGGTAGAAGGGCATAGTATCTTTGGAAATATGTCTAATAGTGGTCTAGCGGGATCTCGAAGTAGAGCAGTTCCTAGCTTCCTGACGGACCAACACATTGATTTCCATAGAGGCTGTAAAAATTTGAGTTGTCATTGGTTTTACTGAACTTGGTCATTCTGACTGGGATAAGATGAAATCTCAGAGTGCTTTGAACTTGCATTTCTCTCATGGCTAAGGTTGTTAAACATTTCTTAGTGAATGATCTTTTGAGAATTCTGTTTAGTTCTTTCCCCCATTTTTTAATTGGGGTTATTTGTCTTCTTGATGTTCAGTTACTTTAGTTTTGTTTTATTTTATTTTATTATTTTTTTTACATATTTTAGATATTAACCACCTATTGAATGGGTAATTGGTGAAGATCTTCCAATCTGAAGGCTGCCACTTTGCCCTAATGATGGTGTCCTTTGTCATACAGAGGCTTTCCAGTTTTATGAGGTCCCATTTGCTAATTGGTGGTCTTTGTACCTGTGCTAACAGTGCTCTGTTCAGAAAGTCTTCTGTGCCAATGAATTTAAAACTATTCTCCACGTTTTCTTCGTTCAGATTCAGAGTGCTCTTATGCTGAGGTCCTTGATCAGTTTGGAGCTGAGTTCTGTGCAGGGTGATAGGTATGGACATATTTGCATTCTAGTACATGCAGCCACCCAGTTTGACCAGCTCCATTTGTTGACAAAACTATCTCTTTTTTGTATGTTTCTCTGCGTCACGCACACCAGCGCCGTGTCTGCGTGGGCAGAAAACACCTTGGGGTGGGTTCGCACTGAAGAGCTAAACTTCCTGAAAATAGAGATGAGCTGCAAGAAAGCATATCAGTCCCATTGTCTCTGCTGAGTGTGTCTCTCAGTGTCACATCGTCTCAATGTCCCAATGTCCCAATGGTACAATGGGGCGTGCTGTCCAATCCTCAGCGGAGCTGTGTCCAGAAGGTGGGTCCAATCGAGTAGGCGTGACGACATTGGTGGTTGGTCCGGGCGACGAGTGGGCGTTGACAGTGGGTGGTCCGAGGATGCTGTGTTCTGGGACGTCCAGGGAAGCAACTCTTAGCATGTCTGTAAGGGGCGCAATACAATGCTTAGAGGGAGGCGGGCGAGACCCAACACTTTTTCTCCAGTGTGTAATTTTTTTTTTGTCATAAATCAAAGTGTCTGTAGGTGTGTAGACTTATGCCTAGTTCTTCAACTTAATCCCATTAACCGGTGTGCCTTTTTATGCCAACAGGGTGCTGGTTTTTTGTAATCACTATAGCTCTGTAATAAACTTGAAAACCAGTGTGATACCTCTAGAAGTTCTTTGATTACTCAGGATTGCTTTAGCTCTCCTTTTTTTGTTGTTCTTTTGTTTTGTTTTAATGTGTGTGCTTTCATGTGAAGCCAAAGATTGATATTTTTCTCAATTTCTGTGAAGATTTGTGTAAGAATGTTGATGGGGACTGCATTGAATCTGTAGATTACGTTTCATAAGATAGTCATTTTCACAATATTAATCCTAGGGAATCTATGAGCATGGGAAATCTTTCAATCTTCTGTTATCTTCTTCAATTTCTTCATTTCGTGTCTTAAAGTTTTTATTATGCATTTTTAAAAGTTTATTTACTATTATAAATAAGTACACTGTAGCTGTCTTCAGACAAGAAGAGGGTGTCAGACCTCATCACAGGTGGTTGTGAGCCACCATGTGGTTGCTGGGATTTGAACTCAGGACCTTTGAAAGAGCAGTCAGTGCTCTTACCCGCTGAGCCATCTCTCCAGCCCATATTATGCATATTTTTAACTCGGTTAGTTATCTGACCTTCTGTTTGTTTGTTTGTTTGTTTGTTTTATGCTCTTGTGGAATGTGTTGTTTCCCTGATTTCTTTCTCAGCCTGTTTATCGCTTGTATAAAGGAAGGCTACTGTTTTTTTGTTTTTGTTTTTGTTTTTATTTATTTATTTATTTTTTGTTCCTGAGCTGCAGAGATTTTCTGGTAGAGTTTTTTCTGGTAGAGATTTATAAAATCATATCATCTGCGAGTAAATATACTCTGACTTCTTCCTTTCTTATTTCAGTTATCTTACTGATCAAGCTAAAACCTCAAATACAGTAATGAATAGGTATGGAATCAGTGGGCAACCTTAACCTTGCCTTATTCCTGATTTTTATGGAGATGCTTTGAGTTTCTCTCCATTTATGGTATAATGTTGCCTATGGGCTTGATAAAAACTGCATTCATTATTATTGGGATTTTTTCCTCTTTCCTAGTCTCCCCAGGACCTTTATCCTGATGGAATAATAGACTTTGTCAAAGGCCATTTCTGCATCTAATGAGATGATCATATGCTTTTGGTCTTTCAGTTTGTATATAATATAGATTGCATTTACTGATTTTTGTATATTGAACCATTTCTGCATCTCTGTGATGAAACCTACTTGATCATGGTGGATGATCTTTCTGTCGTATTCTTGGACTCTGTTGGCAAGTTTTTGTTTTTCTTTTTTCTTTTTCTTTTCTTTATTTTTTTTTGTTTTTGTTTGTTTGTTTGTTTGTTTTTAGATTTTCAAGACAGGGTTTCTCTGTGTAGCCCTGGCTGTCCTGGAACTCACGCTGTAGCCCAGGCTGGTCTTTTCTTTTCTTTTATTGGACATTTTCTTTACTTATATTTCTTTTCCTCTTTCCCAGTTTATCCTTTGGAACCCCTATCCCATCTCCCCTCCCCCAGCTTCTATGAGGGTGCTGTCTTTCTTCCACTGGATGGTTTTAACTCCTTTGTCAAAGATCAAGCGACATAGGCATGTGGGTTCATTTCTGGGTCTTCAGTCTATTCCATTGATCTACCTGACTGTCACTGTACCAATGCCATGCAGGTTTTATCACAATTGCTCTGTAGTACAGCTTGAGGTCAGGGACACAGATTCCCCCAGAAGTTCTTATATTGTTGAGAATAGTTTTTGCTATCCTGGGTTTTTTTGTTGTTCCAAATCAATTTTAGAATTGCTCTTTCTAACTATGAAGCATTGAGTTTGAATTTTGATGAGGATTGCATTGAATCTGTAAATTGCTTTCTGCAAAATAGATATTTTTACTATATGAATATTGCCAATCCATGAGCATGGGAGATCTTTCCATCTTCTGAGGTCTTCTTCAATTTCTTTCTTCAGGGACTTGAAGTTCTTGCCATACAGATCTTTCACTTGTTTGGTTAGAGTCACACCAAAGTATTTTATATTATTGAGAAGGGTGTCATTTCCTAATTCCTTTCTCAGCCTATTTATCCTTTGAGTATAGGAAGGCTACTGATTTGTTTGAGTTAATTTTATATCTGGCAACTTTGCTGAAGTTGTTTATCAGCTGCAGGAGTTCTCTGGTAGAATTTTTGGAGTCATTTAAGTATAGTATCATATCATCTGCAAATAGTAATATTTTGACTTCTTTCTTTCCAATTTATATTCCTTGATCTCCTTTTGTTTGTTTATATAGTGGATTACATTGATGGAATTTGGTATTTTGAACCATCCCTGCATCCCTGAGGTGAAGCCTACTTGAACATGATAAATGATCATTTTGATATGTTCTTGGATTTAGTTTTGTTTTTTGTTTTTTTTTGTTTTTTTTTTTGAGGGGGGGGTGGGTGTTTCCAGACAGGGTTTTTCTGTGTAGCCCTGGCTGTCCTGGAACTCACTTTGTAGACCAGGCTGGTCTCGAACTCAGAAATCCGCCTGCCTCTGCCTCCTGAGTGCTGGGATTAAAGGCATGCAGATTTAGTTTTTGAGAGTTTTATTGAGTACTTTTGCATTGATATTCATTAGGGAAATTGGTGTGAAGTTCTCTATCTTTGTTGGGTCTTTCTGTGGTTTTGGTATCACTGTTAACTGTGGCTTTATAGAAGGAATTGGGTAGTGTTCCTTCTGTTTCTATTTTGTGGAATAGTTTGAAGAGTATTGCTATTAGGTCTTCTTTGAAGGTCTGATAGAATTCTGCAGTAAACCCATCTGGTCCTGGGCTGTTTTTGGTTGGGAGACTTTTAATGACTGCTTCTATTTCTTTAGGGGTTTTGGCACTGTTTATATGGTTTATCTGATCCTGATTTAACTTGATATTTGGTATGTGTCTAGAAAATTGTCCATTTCATCCAGATTTTCCAGTTTTGTTGATTATAGTCTTTTGTAGTAGGATCTAATGAGTTTTTGAATTTCCTCAATTTCTGTTGTTATATCTCATTTCTGATTATTCTCATTATTCTTTTTTATAATGATATTCTCGTTATTCTTTTTGTTATAAATCATTTCTGATTTTGTCTATTTGAACTGTCTCTGTACCCTCTGGTTAGTCTGGCTAAGGGTTTATTTATCCTGGTTTTGTTGATTCTTTGTATAGTTCTTTTCGTTTCTATCTGGTTGATTTCAGCCCTGAGTTTGATTATTTCCTGACATTTACTCCTCTTGGGTGTGTTTGTTTCTTCTTCTTCCTCTAGAGCTTTCAGGTGTGCTATCAAGCTGCTAGTGTATGCTCTCTCCAGTTTCTTTTTGGAGGCACGCAGAGCTATGAGTTTTTCTCTTAGTACTGCTTTCATTGTGTCTCATAATTTTAGGTATGTTCTACCTTCATTTTCATTATATTTTAAAACGTCTTTAATTTCTTTCTTTATTTCTTCCATGACCAAGTTATCATTGAGTAGAGTGCTGTTCAGCTTCCATGTGTACGTGGGCTTTCTCCTGTGGTTATTGAAGACCAACCTTAGTTTATGGTGATTTGATAGGGTGTGTGGGATTATTTCTTTTCTTTTGTGTGTGTGTGGGGGGGATTATTTCAATCTGCTTGTATCTGTTGAGGCCTGTCTTTTGGCCAATTATATAGTATGATCAATTTTGGAGAAGGTACCATGAGGTGCTGAGAAGAAGGCATATTATTTTGTTTAGGATCAAATGTTCTATAGATATCTGTTAAATCTGTTTGGTTCATAACTTCTGTTAGTTTCACTGTGTCTTTGTTTAGTTTGTGCTTCCATGATCTTTCTATTGCTGAGAGTGGGGAGTTGAAGTCTCCCACTTTATTGTGTGGAGCAATGTGTGCTTTGAGTTTTAGTAAAACTTCTTTTATGAATGTGGGTGCCATTGCATTTGGAGCATAGATGTTCAGAATTGAGAGTTCATCCTGGTAGATTTTCCCTTTGATGAGCATGAAGTGTCCTTATTCTTTTTTGATTAACTTTTTTTGTTGAAATTCGATTTTATTCGATATTAGAATAGCTACTCCAGCTTGTTTCTCGGAACCATTTGCTTGGAAAATTGTTTTCCGGCCTTTTATTCTGAGGTAGTACCTGTCTTTGTCACTGAGGTGTGTTTCCTGTATGCAGCAAAATGCTGTGTACTGTTTATATATCCAGTCTGTTAGTCTTTGTCTTTTTGTTGGGGAATTGAGTCCATTGATTTTTAAGACATATTAAGGAAGAGTGACTGTTGCTTCCTGCTATTTTGTTGTTAGAGGTGGAATTATGTTTGTGTGGCTATCTTCTTTTGATTTTGTTGAAAGAAGATAACTTTCTTGCTTTTTCTAGGTGTATTTTCCCTTCTTGTGTTGGAGTTTTCCATCTGTTATCCTTTGTAGGGCTGGTTTTGTGGAAAGATACTGTGTACATTTGTTTTTCTCATGGAATATTTTGGTTTCTCCATCTATGTTAATTGAGAATTTTGCTGGGTATAGTAGCCTGGGCTGGCATTTGTGTTGTCTTATGGTCTGTATGACATGTGCCCAGGATTGTCTGGTTTTTTAGAGTCTCTGATGAGAAGTCTGGTGTAATTCT
>NW_018391811.1:0-6750 GCF_900095145.1 Mus pahari | reverse complement strand
ACTGAAGCTGTTTATCAGGTTTAGGAGTTCTCTGGTGTAATTTTTGGGGTCACTTATGTATACTATCATATCATCTGCAAATAACGATATTTTGACTTCTTCCTTTCCAATTTGGATCTCCTTGACATCCTTTCGTTGTCTAATTGTTCTGGCTAGGACTTCAAGTACTATATTGAATAGGTAGGGAGAAAGTGGGCAGTCTTGTTTAGTCCCTGATTTTAGTGGGATTGCTTCCAGTTTCTCTCCATTTACTTTGATGTTGGCTTCTGGTTTTCTGTAGATTTTTTTATTATGTTTAGGTATGGACCTTTAATTCCTGATCTTTCCAAGACTTTTATCATGAATGGGTGTTGGATTCTGTCAAATGCTTTCTCAGCATCTAGCGAGATGATCATGTGTTTTTTGTCTTTGCGTTTGTTTATATAGTGGATTACATTGATGGATTTCCATATATTAAACCATCCTTCCATCCCTGGAATGAAGCCTACTTGGTCATGATGCATGATTGTTTTGATGTGTTCTTGGATTCAGTTTGTGAGAATTTTATTGAGTATTTTTGCATAGATATTCATAAGGGAAATTGGTCTGAAGTTCTCTTTGTTTGTTGTGACTTTACATGTTTTAGGTCTCAGAATAATTGTGGCTTTGTAGAATGAATTGGGTAGAATACCTTCTGTTTCTATTTTGTGGAATAGTTTNAGAAGAACTGGAATTAGGTCTTTTTTGAAGGTCTGATAGAACTGTGCACTAAACCCATCTGGTCTTGGGCTTTTTTGGGTTGGTAGACTATTAATGACAGCTTCTATTTGTTTAGATGATATAGTGCTGTTTACTTCATTAATCTGATCCTGATTTAACTCTGCTACCTGGTATCTGTCTAGAAATTTGTCCATTTCATCCAAGTTTTCCAGTTTTGTTGAGTATAGCCTTTTGTAGAAGGATCTGATGATGCTTTGGAATTCCTCTGGATCTGTTGTTATGACTCTCTTTTCATTTCTGATTTTGTTAATTAGAATACAATCCCTGTGCCCTCTAGTTAGTCTGGCTAAGGGTTTAACTATCTTGTTGATTTTCTCAAATAACCAACTCCTGCTTTGGTTGATTCTTTGAATAGTTCTTTTTGTTTCCACTTGGTTGATTTCACCCCTGAGTTTGACTATTTCATGCCTTCTACTCCTCTTGGATGAATTTGCTTCCTTTTGTTCTAGAGGTTTTATTTGTGCTGTCAAGCTTCTAGTGTAAGTACTCTCCAGTTTCTTTTTGGAGGCATTCAGAGCTATGATTTTTCCTCTTAGTTCTGCTTTCATTGTGTCCCATAAGTTTTGGTATGATGTGTCTTCGTTTTCATTAAAGTCTAAAAAGGCTTTAATTTCTTTATTTCTTCCTTGTCCAAGTTATCACTGAGTAGAACATTGTTTGGTTTTCATGTATGTGTGTTTTCCATTGTTTTTGTTTTTATTGAAGACCAACCTTTGTCCCTGTTGATCTGATAGAATGCACGGGATTATTTCAATCTTCTTGTATCTTTTGAGGCGTCTTTTGTGACTGATTATATGGTCAGATTTTGAGAAGGTACCATGAGGATCTGAAAAGAAGGTATATTCTTTTGCTTTAGGATGATATATTCTATAAATATCTGTTAAATGCATTTGGTTCATAACTTCTGTTAGTTTCATTGTGTCTCTGTTTAGTTTTTGTTTCTATGTTCTGCCCATTGCTGTGAGTGGGGTGTTAAAGTCTCATACTTTTATTGTGTGGGATGTGATGTCTGCTTTGAGCTTTAGTAAAGTTTCTTTTATGAATGTGGGTGCCCTTGCATTTGGAGCATAGGTGTTCAGAACTGAGAGCTCATCTTGGTAGATCTTTCCTTTCACCAGTATGAAATTTCCTTCCTTATCCTTTTTGATAACTTTTGTTTGAAAGTAGATTTTATTTGCTATTAGAATGGCTACTCCAGCTTGTTTCTTGGGCCCATTTGCTTGGAAAATTGTTTTCCAGCTTTTTATCTTGAGGTAGTGTGTCTTTTTCCCTGAGGTGGGTTTCCTGTAAGCAGCAAAAAGTTAGGTCCTGTTTATTTAGCCAGTCTGTTAGTCTATGTATTTTTATTTGGGAATTGAGTCAACTGATATTAAGAGATATTAAGGAAAAGTAATTGTTGCTTCCTGTTATTTTTGTTGTTAGAGTTGGGATTCTGTTTGTGTGCCTATCTTCTTTTCGGTTTGTTGAAAGAAGATTAATTTCTTGCTTTTTCTACGGTGTAGTTTCTCCCCCTTGTGTTGTTGTTGTTGTTTTCTCATTTGCTAGCCATGGTAGGGTGGATTTGTGGAAATGTATTGTGTAAATTGTGGTTTTTCATGGAATATCTTGTTTTATCCATTTATGACAGCTGATAGTTTTTCTGGGTATGGTAGTGTGGGCTGGCATTTTTGTTCTCTTAGGATCAGTATGAGACCTGCCCAGGATCTTCAGGCTTTCATAGTCTCTGATGAGAAGTCTGGTGTCATTCCAGTAGGTGTCCATTTATATGTTACTTGACCTCTTTTCCTTGTGTCCTGGATTTCCTGGATGTTTTGGGTTAGGATCTTTTTGCATTTTACATTTTCTTTGATTGTTGTGTCAATGTTTTCTATGGTATCTTCTGCACCTGAGACTTTCTTCTATCGCTTGTATTCTGTTGGTGATGCTTGCATCTATGGCTCCTGATTTATTTCCTATATTTTCTAACTCCAGGGTTGTCTCTCTTTGTGATTTCTTTGTTTCTACTTCCATTTTTAGATTCTGCATGGTTTTGTTCAATTCGTTCACCTGTTTGGTTGTGTTTTACTGTAATTCTTTAATGGATTTTTGTGTTTCCTCTTTAAGTTCTTCTACCTGTTTACCTGTGTTCTCCTGTGTTTCTTTAAGAGAGTTATTTATGTCCATATTATACTCCTCTATCATCATTATGGGAAGTGATTTTGAACCTGAATCTTGCTTTTATATTTTTATGGGGTTTCTGGAGTTGCTATGCAGAGAAAACGGGATTCTTATAATGCCAAGTATCCTTGGATTCCGTTGCTTATGTCTTTCACTTGCCTCTCACCCTCTGGTTATCTCTAATCTACTTGTCCTTGCTGTCTTTGAGTGGAACCTGTTCCTCCTGTAATCATGGTTGTGTCAGAACTCGTAAGTGCTCAGTTGTGTTGGTGGTCCCGTGATTCTGGATGTGTCAGAGCTCCTAGGCATCAAGCTGTCTCCAGCATTCTGAAATCCTGGTGTGACCAAGCTTGTGAGATTGTTTGATCCAGGGTGTGTTAGAGCACCTGGGAGTTGAGCTTCCTTGGGGTCTTGTGGAGCTGGGTGCAGAGCTATTGCCTAACGTCTGCTCAGGGCCCCAGCTCAGACTGGAAGAAACACATACCCCTGAGCAAGTGGGGGTTCCTGCATCCCTGAATTCTGGGGGTCCCAGTTACTCTCGGTGTTGGGGCAGATGCTGTGGCCTCCTCACTTATGATCCTGGGCACAAATTTAATTTATTTATGAATAAAGCCGGGTGTGGTGGCACATGCCTTTAATCCTAGCACTTGGGAGGCAGAGGCAGGTGGATTTCTGAGTTCGAGGCCAGCCTGGTCTACAGAGTGAGTTCCAGGACAGCCAGGACTACACAGAGAAACCCTGTCTTGAAAAAAACCAAAAAAAATTATTTATGGATAAAGTACATACCTACTAAAATGGGGTCTGAAAATACTAAAATGCATTTGTGTTTTTCAAATAGATTATTTGCCAGTATTACTTTCTCTGTCATGGCTTGGAAACATCTTACATATTTGCATTTAACAAATTGTACCAGAAATAGTAAGCTGTGAGTCAAGGTTTTTGTTTTTATTTGAACATCTAAACAAGACAAGTGATGTTGATTTAGGGAAAGAATACATTTCTATTTTTGTAAAATAATTAATGATCTTATGTGTCATGTCATGAGTCACTCATGATACACGGCGGCATCTTAAGTGAATTGAGTAGGACTTTGTTAGGAATCCTTGAATGAATTTAGTCCTCAATGAGTATTATCATTGAAATTAGAGACACACTTTTTCTTTCTAGCATGGAACATTGTTTTCTAAGTGTTTTCCATTTTTGAAGAGCAGCAAAGTTCTACTTTTGAGAAGCTTAGTTACGGCACCTATTTCAGTTGCTCTGGCTCTCATATTTTTGATTAGAAATGTCAAGTTGAATCATATATCTTCAACCTGAGGCTTCTCTGATTATGTGTTGTCTATCTTTCTATGAAATACATTATTTCTAGATCTAAGTATCTACTGTTTTGTTGCGATGTTTCCCGGTAATTTTTAATTGTCTGTGTTTTATTTTTCTTGTTGAAATTTACAAAGTCCTTTTGAAATAGTTAGCAGCCATGCCTGCGATCACATTGTATGTTTTTCATATGGTCTTCTAATTTCTGGAACAGATTGACATGTGAAATGGTTATTAAACCACTTATAAAATTTCTGTTTCTAATTTATATCTTCTGAAAGGGGCCGAAGCTTTGGGTTTGTGCTCATTTCTGTTTGTTTCACTCAATCTACAATTTTTCTTGCTTGTAAGATGTGCTGGGGTAATGATGGCACAGGACTTGTGGAAATACAGGTAGTGGTGGGGGGTGTTATCAAAGAGCTCTGATGGTAGCACATAGGCAGCCACAGGCGCATCACAATGGTGTGGTCCCTTAGCTGTGGATGTCCAAACGTTACAAATGTTCAATAGGAAAATGGAGATTCTATCTGCAAGTAAACAAAAAGGGAATAATGTAAGCCTATACATTCTTGTTCCTTGTTTGACATATGCATGATTTATGAAGGACATTTTCATTCTGCAATACATCTGTATTTTTTTCTAGATTTTAGCCACAAAATGTTACTCATGGATTAAAGAGGATAAATATATGAAATGTGGATCATTCACAGGTAAATTTCAATGAACACTGGAAGCATTCATAGTGCACATGCACAAAAATGTACCACATGATGTACAACATTATTTTGTAGTTTTTCCCAGTGCATGAGCTCTTCTCTGGAAGATAAAAATCATTTAAATAGTTTTCATAATTCTACAAGACTATTCTTACTTTATCTACCAATTATAAGTATATATTTTTGTATATTAACCCAGATATATGTGAACCTAAAGGTCTATTAAAGCATATGTCTCCATATATGTTCTTGTACACACACACACACACACACACACACACACACACACACACACACACATCTCAGACACATACCATACATGCTATATTTGTTTTAACATGGTCTACCTACATATTCTCAATAAAGTCTATCCCTGGTCTCTTGTGATTTCTATCACATATCAAAGTTTTTCTTACCATAGTTTGATTTTATCTCACCCCTTTTGTTGGCCATTAACATTATTGACACACTGTCTTGAGATTACCAAATAAATATCAGTCAAGAGGGTAATTTCTCAACCATGGCTTCTTTTAGTTGAATCACAACAGAAACTATGATAGGAGCTTATTCCAGGAACAAAACTGGAGACATTGGATGATAGAGTGCAGTGCAAAACTTCTCCTTATTCTTGTTTTTCTCTATATTGTAAAGTGTAGTTCCTGGATGAAATATTCTCATGTGCTAGATATTTTTACAGTATATTGTTCTTTTCCTCCCTGGGGAGAATTATTCCATCAACTTGAAACCTAAGCACATGTTTTTCTACATTACCCCATATATACATCTATGTGATGTTCTTTTACTTCAGTGTTTTCTCCAGGATTTCCTATGTATTACTTATGGCTCTTTGCCTTATTCCTAGAAAAATACCCAATATATGATTTATTAAGATTTCTCTTTTCCTGTTTTATATTCCTTCATACAATCCAAACAAACAGCACAAGATGAGAAACAGTCTATAAATGTTTCTATCACACTCTTTAAAAACAGTCATTTCTCAACAAGCCATCTATCAATAGACTATACATACAAATACATGGGGTATGATTAGACAGACAGACAGAGAGAGAGAGAAGAGAGAAAGAGAGAGAGAAGAGAAATTATTACTTAATGTATACCTATTTCTTAAATATAAACATTTACAAGCTATAACTTTTTATTTACTGAACTTACAATTATAACAAATGGTGCTGGCACAATAATAATCTCTGGTAATGGTTCAATCTGTTGACAATAGTGAAAGACATTGTTGGATTTAAACAGTTCTTGGATTTGTTTAGAAAATAAAAATTGTGTTGAACATTTTCATCAAAACACATACATCTAAACATTCATTTTACTCTACTTTCTTATTGAGAAGTTGAAACACTTGAGCAGATGTCCTTTGCTGTTTATATCACATTAACTTTGTATATCTCTTTCCTGGTCTACATAGATTAAAAATTGAGCTAATCAAATTGCAACTTTGTAAATATTTGATGATGATATATTAATTGTACTATGTTTTGAAAGGTCTTATACTTACTTTTATTCATGTCCTCTTAGGGTAATATTAGAGCATGTTCTTTTTCTCCATTTTTCTTTGAAATAAATATTTAACGTTTGGAATGATATTCTTTTGAGATTTCATTGAGAAACATTTATGAAGCTAATATTCAGACATTTATTTGCACAGTTTGAAAAAAAAATTCCTTAAGAATTCTAAAAAAAGGTGTCTGCCCAGGAGCAGTCTCCCAGGTCTGAACCGGAAGGTGAGCCATCTTTGCTCCAGTGCACTGCCGGGGAGAGAGCGGACTGGAGA
>NW_018391810.1:12287-15650 GCF_900095145.1 Mus pahari | reverse complement strand
AAAAAAAAAAAGGAAAAAAAAATTTTGAAACCCCTAGTATGTTTACTATCAGTAGCTGATCAATTATTTTATTACCTTGGGCCAGAGGGCCTCGGAGATCTTCATGGGATCTGGTGTGTGTTACATACAATGGTTGATTCCTATTCTGGTCACTTGTTGTAGCTGAATAAACAGTGAAATCAATTCAGAATGATCCTGAGTAAGTTCAGCAGTCTCTATATGCAAACAACTCATTCTGCATATTGAGAGTCAGATAATACATTAAGAGACTATAGAAAATCTAACAGCACCATAAGGATTGCATACAGTTCTTATTTTTGAGCTGATTTATAAGGACTCTCAACCATGGTACTTATATTTTCTACTTTATACCCTGCCTTTCCTAATTTATTTGCATCAGTATGAAATGTAGGGGCTCCAGAAATTTGGAGGTTCTTTTATTATACAAGGGAGAATCCATTCAGTTCCTCTTATAAACTGAAGTCAATTGCTTTTAATGTCTTTCTTGTTAATCTCTCCCAAGAATATTCCTACTATCTATTTGCCATTATGTCCAAAATGAGGCA
Organism: Mus pahari; assembly: GCF_900095145.1. Classification (NCBI taxonomy): domain Eukaryota; kingdom Metazoa; phylum Chordata; class Mammalia; order Rodentia; family Muridae; genus Mus; species Mus pahari. The sequence goes on along the minus strand of NW_018391810.1, from coordinate 15,084 downwards.
ATCTCATCATTAGTCAACGGTACTACAATTTCAGATGGATCCATTCTAGCTAATTGGTGAAGTCTCAGTTTTCCCTTTAGTATCAATTTGGAAAAATTTCCTATTTAGGTTTTTAATTTTTTACTCAGATTGTGTGCTAAAAATACCCATTCTAAGATATAATCTTGTGTCTGCATAAGAATTCATGTGGGAGAGTGAAGAGAAGGCAAGATAATACAGGCCATTTTTGGTCTGGTATGATTTAGACATTTATCCTGTAGTTTCCTATCTATCAGAGCTAACTACTTTTTAGCCTCAGCTCAAAATTTTCTCAGGCTATTTATACCTGTATTATCTTGTATTGTTTAAAATGCATTGGGTATCACATGGAAACCAATTGTAGGAACAGCCAGTTAGTATCTCATAGTAGCTTCTGGAAGTCATTAAGAGCCCTTACTTGGTCTCTTCTGATTTGCACCTTTTGTCGTTTAACCTTTTGTAGACTTATTTTATAACCTAGATAATTATTAGAATCTCCTTTGTATTTTCTCAGTAGTAATTTGCAATTCTCAAAACATGTATGGTTTTCTTCATTTCATCAAACATCCTTCCATGGCATTTGTAGCCAAATCAGCCATTAAGATATCATCTATATAATGGTAAATTATCATACATATAATGGTAAATTATGGAATAAGGAAATAGTTTCCCATTATCTCCAATGGCTGTTGTACACAATATTGTTGCAATGTATGACTGCTTAGCATTCATTTTAGTAGGACCTTCCAATGATAATATTCATGTGAAGGAATTATGAAAAGTAAATCTTTTAGATCAATCACTATGATAGGCCACTGCTTAGGCAACATGGGGAGCAATGTGGTTCCAGGATGTAGAGAACCCATTGCATGAACAATCTTGTTAATTGTTGTGAGCTTTGTCAACATCCTTAACTTGCCATATTTCTTTTTAATGGTAAATATCAGAGAAATCTAAGAGTTGCTGGACTCCTCCATATGCTGAGCCTCCACCTTCTCCTGGAATAACTGTTCTAGTCCCTGTAATTTTTCTTTTGCTATAGACCATTGTTCAATACAAATAGATTGATCTACCAAACAAATTAGTGGTAAGGCTCTTGGTATTTCAACATCAGTGGCTCCCTGATGTTAAGTTGAAGTGCTAACCACTGCTATATCGTGTTTATGGGCAGCCTGGACAGTCTGTAACTGTCATTTATACCATTCTTTAATTGGTTTGATATTGTTATTAGGAGACTGACTGGTTTTGTGGCTTGCCTCTGAAGCTGAAAGTATATTAATCTGTGTTTTTTATTGTTGTAACAGATCTCTTCCCCACAAGTTAATGGTAGTATCAACCATGTGTGGTTTTATCCTCCTACCTATCTAAACATCAGGCCCTATGCATTTAAGCCATCCAGTGCTTTGCTTTATCTTGGATAATGTCATAAAACCTTGAAATTGGATATACCTTTTTTATGTTTTTTATTAGATATTTTTAATTTACATTTCAAATGCTATCCTGAAAGATCCCTAAACCCTCCCCCGACCCCTGCTCCCCTACCCACCCACTCCCATTTCTTGGCCCTGGCATTCCCCTGTGCTGGGTCATATATAGTTTGCAAGATCAAGGGGCCTCTCTTGCCAATGATGGCCGATTAGGCCATCTTCTGCTACATATTCAGCTAGAGACATGAGCTCAGGAGGTACTGGTTAGTTCATATTGTTGTTCCACCTAAAGGGTTGCAGCCCTCTTCAGGGTATATACGTCTTCTGGGTATATGCCCAGAAGAGATATTGCTGGATCCTCTTGTAGTACTATGTCCAATTTATTGAGGAAACCCCAGACTGATTTTCAGAGTGGATGTACAAGCTTGCAATCCCACCAGCAATGGAGGACTGTTCCTCTTTCTCCACATCCCCGCCAACATCTGATGTCACCTGAATTTTTGATCTTAGCCATTCTGACTGGTGTGAGAAGGAATCCCAAGGTTGTTTTGATTTGCATTTCCCTGATGATTAAGGATGTTGAACATTTTTTTCAGGTGTTTTTCAGCCACTTAGTATTCCTTAGTGGAGAATTCTTTGTTTAGCTCTGTACCCCATTTTTAATGGGTTTATTTGAATTTCTGGAGTCCAGCTTCTTGAGCTCTTTGTATATGTTAGGTATTATTCCCCTATCAGATTTAGGATTGGTAAAAATCCTTTCCCAGTATGTTGGTGTCCTTTTTGGCTTATACAGAGTACCTTTTGCCTTACAGAAGCTTTGCAATTTTATGAGGTTCCATTTGTGAATTCTTGATTTTACAGCATAAGCCATTGCTGTTTGGTTAAGGATTTTTGACCCTGTGCCCATATCTTTGAGGCTTTTCTCCAATTTCTCCTCTATCAATTTCAGTGTCTGTGGTTTTTTGTGGAGGTCTTTGATCTACTTAGACTTGATCTTTGTACAAGGGGATAAGAATGGATAAATTTGCATTCTTCTACATGATAACTGTGAGTTGAGACAGCACCATTTGTTGAAGACACATTTTGCAAAACACAAGAAAACCAAGAAGGGTGACCATCCTGTGAATACTTCATTCCTCCTTAGAATAAGGAACAAAATAATCATGAAAGGATACAGGTACAGAGACAAAATTTAGAGCTAAGATGAAAGGATGGACTATTTATCCAGAGACTACCCCATCTGGGAATCCATCCCATCATCAGCCACCAAATACAGATACTAATGCACATGCCAGAAAGATTCTGCTGAAGGGACCCTGATATAGTGGCCTCTTGTGAGGCTATGCCAGTGC
>NW_018391810.1:1782-11957 GCF_900095145.1 Mus pahari | reverse complement strand
AAGGAAATGCTGTCTTTTTATCACTGGATGGTTTTAGCCCACTTGTCAAAAATCAAGTGACCATAGGTGAGTGGATTCATTTCTGGGTCTTCAATTCTATTGCATTGATCTACATGTCTGTCACTATACCAGTACCATGCTGTTTTTGTCACAATTGCTCTGTAGTACAGCTTAAGATCAGGCATGGTGATTCAACCAGAGGTTCTTTTATTGTTGAGAATGGTTTTTGCTATCCTAGGTTTTTTTATTATTCCAGATGAATTTGCAAATTGCCCTTACTAACTCACTGAAGAATTGAGTTGGAATTTTGATGGGAATTGCATTGAATCTGTAGATTGCTTTTGGCAGGATAGCGATTTTGACTACGTTAATCCTGCCAGTCCATGAGCATGGGAGATAGTTCTATCTTTTGAGATCTTCTTCAATTTCTTTCTACAGAGACTTGAAGATCTTATCATACAGATCTTTCACCTCCTTAGTTAGAATCACACCAAGGTATTTTATATTATTTGTGACTATTGTGAAGGGTATTGATTCCCTAATTTCTTTCTCAGCCTTTTTATCTTTTGTGTAGACAAAGGCCACTAATTTGTTTGAGTTAATTTTATATCCAGCTACTGCACTGAAACTGTTTATTAGGTTTAAGAGTTCTCTGGTAGATTTTTTACAGTCATTTATATATTCTATCATATCATCTAACAAATAATGATATTTTGACTTCCTTTCCAATTTTATCCCCTTGATCTCCTTTAGTTGTTGAATTGCTCTAGCTAGGAATTCAAGTACTATATTGAATAGGTAGGGAGAAAGTAGGCAGCCTTCTCTAGTCCCTGATTTTATTNGGATTGNTTCGAGTTTCTCTCCATTTAATTTGATGTTGGCTACTGGTTTGCTGTAGATTGCTTTTATTATGTTGAGGTACGGGTCTTGAATTCCTGCTTTTTCCAAGACTTTTATCATGAAGGGATGTTGGATTTTGCCAAAAGCTTTCTCAGCATCTAAGAAGATGATCATGTGGTTTTTGTCTTGGAGTTTGTTTATATAGTGGATTATGTTGATAGATTACCGTATATTAAACCATCTCTGCATCCCTGAGATTAAGCCTACTTGGTCATGATGAATGATCCTTTTGATGTGTTCTTTGATTCGGTTTGCAAGGATTTTATTGAGTCTTTTTGCATCGATATTCATAAGGGAAATTGATTTGAAGTTTTTTTCTTTGTTGGATCTTTGTGTGGTTTAGGTATCAGGGTAATTGTGGCTTCATAGAATGAATTGGGTAGAGTGCATTCTGTTTCTATTTTGTGGAATACTTTGAGGAGAGTTGGAATTAGGTCTTCTTTGAAGGTTTGTTCGAACTCTGCACTAAACCCATTTGTTCCTTGGCTTTTTGGTTGGGAGACTATTGGTGACTGCTTCTATTTCTTTGGGGGAAATGCGACTCTTTAGATCGTTAATCTGATCCTGATTTAGTTTTGGTACCTGGTAGCTGTTTAGGACATTTTCCGTTTCATCCAGGTTTTCCAGTTTTGTTGAGTATAGCTTTTTGTAGTAGAATCTGATGATGTTTTAGATTTCCTCAGGATCCTTTTTTATATCTCATTTTTCATTTCTGATTTTGTTAATTAGGATACTGTCTCTGTATCCTCTAGTTATTCTGGCTAAGAGTTTATCTATCCTTTTAATTTTTCTCAAAGAACCAGCTCCTGGTTGGGTTGATTCTTTGAATAGTTCTTTTTCCTTCCACTTGGTTGATTTCAGCCCTGAGTTTGATTATTTCCTGCCATCTATTCCTCTTGGAAGAATTTGCTTCCTTTAGTTCTAGAGCTTCTAGGTGTGCTGTCAGGCTGCTACTATATGCTCTCTCTACTTCCTTTTTGGAGGTACTCAGGGCTATGAAATTTCATCTTAGGACTGCCTTGACTGTGTCCCATAAGTTTCGGTATGTTGTGGCTTCATTTTCATTAAACTCTAAAAAGTCTTTAATTTCTTTCTTCATTTCATCCTTGACCAAGAAATCATTGAGTAGAGTGTTGTTTAGTTTCCATGTTAGTCTTGTCTGTCTATTATTTATGTTTTTATTGAAGATCAGCCTTAGTCCATGGTGATCTGATAGGATGCATGGGATACTTTCAATATTTTTATATCTGTGGAGGCCTGGTTTGTGACGAATTATATGATCAGTTTTGGAGGAGTTTCCATGTGGTGCTGAGAAGAAGGTATATCTTTTTGTTTTAAGGAAAATGTTCTGTAGATATCTATTAAATCCATTTGTTTCAAAACTTCTGTTAGCGTCCATGTGTCTCTGTTTAGTTTCTGTTTCCAGGATCTGTCCATTGGTGAGAGTGTGGTATGGAAGTCTCCAACTATTATTGTGTGAGTTGTAATCTGTGCTTTGAGTTTTACTAAGGTTTCTTTAATGAATGTGGTTATTCTTGTATTTGGAGCATAGATATTCAGAATTGAGAGTTCCTCTTGGTAGATTTTACCTTTGATGAGTATGAAGGGCCCGTCCTTGTCTTTTTTGATAACTTTGGGTCGGAAGTCAATTTTATTCGATATTAGAATGGCTACTCCACCTTGTTTCTTCAAAACATTTGCTTGAATAATTGTTCTCCAGTCTTTCACTCTGAGGTAGTGACTGTCTTTTTCCCTGAGGTGGGTTTCCTATAAGCAACAAAATGTTGGGTTCTGTTTGTGTTGCTAGTCTCTTAGTCTATGTCTTTTTATTGGGTAATTAAGTCCATTGGTTTTAAGAGAAATTAAAGAAAAGTAATTGCCTCCTGTTATTTTTGTTTTTAAAGTTGGGATACTGTTCTTGACGCTGTATTCATTACATTGGTTGAAGGATAAATTTCTTGCTTTTCCTAGGGTATAGTTTCTGTCCTTGTGTTGGTGTTTTCCCTTTATTATCGTTTGAAGGGCTGGATTCAAGGATAGATATTGAGTGAATTTTGTTTCATTATGTAATACTTTAGTTTTTCCATCTATGGTAATTGAGAGTTCTACTGGGTAGAGTAACCTGTGCTGGCATTTGTGTTCTCTTAGGATCTGCAAAACATCTGTCCAGGATCTTCTGGCTTTCATAGTCTCTGGTGAGAAGTCTGATATATTTCTAATAGGACTGCCTTTATATGTTACTTGAGCTTTTTCCCTTACTTCTTTTAATATTCTATCTTTAGTGCATTTGTGGTTCTGATTATTATCTGTCAGGAGGAATTTCTTTTCTGGTCTAGTCTATTTGGATTTCTGTAGGCTTCTTGTATGTTCATGGGCATCTCTTTCTTTAGGTTTGGGAAGTTTTCTTCTATAATTTAGTGGAAGATATTTGCTGGTCCTTTAAGTTGAAAAATCTTCATTCTCATCTACTCCTTTTATCCATAGGTTTAGACTTCTCATTGTGTCCTGGGTTTCCTGGATGTTTTGAGTTAGGGTCTTTTTGCATTTTGCATTTTCTTTGATTGTTGTATCCATGTTCTCTATGGAATCTTCTGCACCTGAGATTCTCTCTTCCATCTCTTGTGTTCTGTTGCTGATGCTTGCATCTATAGTTCCTGATTTCTTTCCTAGGGTTTCTATCTCCAGAGTTGTCTCACTTTGTGTTGTCTTTACGGTTTCTACTTCCCTTTTTATTTCTTGGATGGTTTTGTTCAATTCCATCGCCTGTTTTGTTGTGTTTCCCTGTAATTCTTTAAGGGTTTTTTGTGTTTCCTCTTTAAGGACTTCTACCTGTTTATCAGCATTTTCCTATAATTCTTTAATGACTTCTACCTCTTTAGCAGTGTTCTCCTGTATTTCTTTAATTGAGTTATTAATGCCCTTCTTAATGTCCTCTACCAGCATCATGAGATATGATTTTAAATATGGGTCTTGCTTTTCGGGTGTGTTTGGGTATCCAGGACTCGTTGAGGTGGTAGTGCTGGGTTCTGATGATGGTGAGTGGTCTTGGTTTCTGTTAGTAAGATTCTTACTTTCGCCTTTCACCATCTGGTAATCTCTGGCATTAATTGTTATAGTTGTCTCTGGTTGTAGCTTGTTCCTCCTGTGATTCTGTCATCCTCTGACAGAAGTCCTGGGAGTCCAACTCTCTCCTGAGTCTCAGTGGTCAGAGTACTCTCCGCAGGCAAGCTCTCCTCTTGCAGGGAAGGTGCACAGATGTCTGTAGTTCAGACCTGCCCCTTGGCTGAAGATGTAGGCCTGTCCCACAAGATTTGTTGCCTCTGCAGTTTGCATGCTCACCTGCACAGACTAGTCTCTGAGGGACCTGGGACACAATATGGCTCTCTCACATGTTCTGGCTATTAGAGCCCTCCCAGGCTGCCATCTCTCCTCTGGCAGAGAAGGTGCCTGGATAACTGGAGCCTGAAATGGGGTCTGTCCCAGAAGCGGTCTTGCTTCTGCCTGTCCCATAAGCTGTGTAGTTTCTGCAGTCAGCACTCTAACCAGTGGAGACTGGTCTCTGAGTGACCCAGAACAAAGGATGGCTCCCTCACCTGCTCAGGCAGTGAGAGCCCTCCTGGGCAGACACCTTTCCTCTGGCAGGGAAGGTGCCCAGATGTCTGGATCCTGAAAAGGGGTGTGTCCCAGAAGCTGTGTTGCTTTTGCAGTCTGCACTCTCACTTGAGCAGACTGGTCCCTGAGGGACCTGAGGCACAAGATGGCTCAGGCAGTGAGAGCCCTCCCGGGTGGACACCTCTCCTCTGGCAGGGAAGGTGCCCAGATGTCTGGAGCCCAAAATGGGGTCTGTCCCAGAAGCTGTGTCGGTTTTGCTGTCTGCACTCTTACCAGTGCATACTGGTCCCTGAGCGACACAGAGCAAAAGATGGCTCCCTCACCTGCTCAGACAGTCTATTTCACATTTTTCCTTAGATTCTTAACTGAAAACATTTCAAGTAAGGCCTTGTATTGCTCACCTGTAATGCCATCACTTATGATATATAGAGAGGAAGATCACAAGTTTTAGCCAGACTGGGCCATACATTTAGAGCCAGTCAAAAATAAACAAGAATAAAATAAGGTGGGAAGAAAAGAATGATGCGTAGATAGATTACATTGCAGATAGTGTCTTTACCTTGATCCTGGAATAAAATCAGTGAATTTCTCTAGTGTGAAACTGCTTGAAGAAGATATAATGACCACATGTCATATATGACCCTAGGTTCAATCCAAACAGTGACTGCCAGAGTGTTCATTTCAGGAACACTGTTTTCATCTTACTTTGCATTTCAAATTCTTGTGATTTCCACGCAAATATGTCAGGCAAGACACAAAGTATAGAGCAGAAAAGTTAAGGTTCTGTAGTAGAATGCATGTTGAGAGGTGAGAGTAGGAAATATACAAGTGGACCATTTTGCTATCACACATGATTGTTGGATTTTATGTGATTTAATAATATCTCTAGAACAGGTAGTTTCCTAAAAAAATTTTCTTTTCCAGGTGAGTAAGAGGGACATGGGGATAGTACTTGGTGGTACCTCTTTCCAAGAAAGACATCAATAGATAAAAGTCTTATGATGCTTTGGTCAGAAATACAAACAACTTTACCAATCAGTAAACCAGTAAAAAGCCATATAGTTTCTGCTCCTGGTTTCACGGGCTTCTGATTATAAAGTGGGTGTCCATCCCCAATGCCTGCCATGCTTGCCAATATCTGACAAGCTATTATCAAAGAAGAAAAAGAGAACTGTTTAGTGTCCCTGTCAATCATCTAATTTGTCTGAAATGAAATTGGGCTGGTTATGTTTTTTTTCTAAAATTCATTTTTATTAGATATTTTCTTTATTTACATTTCAAATGTTATCCCCTTTCCTAGTTTCCCCTCTGAAAACTCTCTATCCCCTCCTCCTTGCCCTTATCCCCACCCCACCCATCCTGCATCCTGGCCCTGGCATTCCCCTATACTGGGGCATAGAACTTTCACAGGACCAAGGGCCTCTCCTCCCATTGATGACTGACTAGGCCATCCTCTGCTATATATGCAGCTAGAGACATGAGTCCCACCATGTGTTTTTTTTTTGACTGGTGGTTTAGTCCCAGGGAGGTCTGGAGGTACTGGTTAGTTCATATTGTTGTTCCTCCTATAGGGTTTCAAACCCTTCAGCACTTTGGGGACTTTCTCTAGCTCCTTCATTGGGGACCCTGTGCTCTGTCCAATGGATGACTGTGAGCGCCCACTTCTGTATTTGCCAGGCACTGGCAGAGCCTCTCATGAAACAGCTATATTGGCTGGTTATGATTAATTGTTAAGTTCATTCAACTGAGAATCAGCTAGGAGAACAGTCTTAATAAGGTATCTACCTAGAGTTAGGCTAATGGCTTGTCTATGGCAGGTTGTCTTAATTAATTAAATTGGATGAGAAGACCCAGGCCAGTGCATGTGTCTATATTGCCTAGGGATGTCCCTCTTCTTTGTACATTAGTGAGGAAATGCAGGTCAGACAAGCCATCAAGTAGTCAAACATGTACCCATTTATTTCTGCCTGATTTTGACTCTAAATGCAATATGACTTTTAAAAATTTATCTATTCATTTACATCTCAAATAATGACCCCTCACAGAACCCCACTACTATATCTCCCCTCCCCTTTGCATTTTAGAGGCTGAAGTTTCTCTGGATATCCCCCACTCAGGCTTATCATATCTCTGCAGGGTTATGCACATCTTCTCCCACTGAGGCAGGACAAGGCAGCCCCATTTTATACATGTGCTGGAGGGCCTCAGTCCAGCCCCTGTATGCTCTTCAAATGGTGGCTAAGGATCAGAGGTCCCAGAGGTCCAAGTTATTTGACATTGTTGGTCTTCCTATGGGGTTCCTATTCTCTTCAGAGCCTTCAATACTTTCTCCTACTCTTCCATAAGAGTGTGTGATATCTGTACAATGTGAGTTGTTGGGTATCTATATCTGCTTCAGTCAGTTGATGGGTTATGTCTCTTGAAGGACAATTATGGTAGACTCATGTCTGCAAGCATAATATATTATCATTAATACTGTGAACTACTGGTCCTTCCTCATGGGATGGATGTCAAATTGGACTTGCTTGTTGTTTGGCCATTCCTTTAGTCTCTGCTCCATCATTGTCTCTGCATTTCTTTTAGACATTAGAAATTTGGAATTAAAGTTTTGTGGGTGGGTTGGTGTCCTTATCCCACCACTGGGAGTCTTGCCTGGCTACAGAAAGTGACCTGTTCATGTTCTTTGTCCTCACTCTTAAGCAACTTGGATTATATCACTACATTTACTCCTGGGAGCTTATCCCATCCCAGGTCTCTGGTACTTCCTAGAGTTTCTTCCCCTCCAAGCCACAGTAGGTGCAGGTTTACATTCAATCCTCTGACCTTCTGGGACTCTATCTTTTCTCTTCTCTCTCTTTTTCTCTTTTCTAGGCACATATCCTGTGCCCCTATTCCCACTCCCACTCCTCACTCCCACACAGTTTCCTCCTCTCTAGGCCTCCCATGACTGTTTTATACTCTCTTCTAATTGATATTGAAGCATCCTCACTTGGACTTCATTCTTGCTTACCATCTTTGAGTCTGTAGGGAATATAATAGATATTCTATACTTTATGGCTAATATGCACATATCAGTGAGTACAAACCATGAATAACCTTTCAGTTTTAGGATACCTCATTCAAGATGATATTTTTTTGTTCCATACATTTGCCTGCATAATTCATGATGTCTTTGAATGTAATAGCTGAATCTCACTCCACTGTGTAAATGAATCATATTGTCTTTATCCATTCTTTGGTTGAGGGGTATTGAGTATGTTTCTAGTTTCTGGCTATTATGAAAAAAGCTGCTATGAATATAGTAGAGCACATGTTCTTGTGGCATGTGAGAACATTTTTAGGGTTATATGTACAGGACTGATATAGCTTAGTCCTCAGGTAGAATTATTCCAAATTTTCTGAGAAACAGCAAGATTGATTTCCAGAATGGTTGCACTCCCACCAGCAATGTAGAAGTGTCCCCCCTGATCTACATCCTAACCAGGGTATTCTATATTTTAATTTTTGATTTTACACATTATGATTGGTATACAATAGATTCTCAGTATCATTTTCATTTGCATTTTTGATGACTAAGGAAGTTGAATATTTCTTTAAGTTCTTCTGTGGTGATTCCTTAGTTGATTATTCTGTTTAGCTCTATACCCATTTTTAAATTGGAAGGTTTGGTTTGTTGGCATCTAACGGCTTGAGTTATTTAAAATATTAATTATTTAATTTATTTACATTCCCAAAGTTATCTACCTTTTCTGTTCTAGCTCATAGAATTCTTCAACCCCCTTATCCCCCTCCTCTTTCCTTCTGAGAGGTTGCTCCTTCCACACTCCAGGGCACCCCACTTCCCTGGGGTATCAAGTCTCTAAAATATTAGGCAAATACTTTCCCACTGAGGATATACAAGGCAGCCCTCTCCTACTTATGTTCTGAGACCAGGCCATGTATGCTCTGTGATTGGTTAGTGCCATAGTTTCTGGGAGCTAGCAGGGGTCTGGGTTAATTGACACTGTTGGTTTTCTTATGGGGTTTCCATCCATTTTAGCTCCTTCAATCTTTCCCCCTAAGTCTTCCATAGGGGTTTGCTTCCTCAGAGGTAAGTATCTGCATTTGTCTCAGTTGGCTGCTGGTAGAGCCTCTGAGAGGACAGCCATGATAGGCTCTTTCCTACAAGTATAATATAGCATTAGTAATAGTGTCAGTGTTTGGTTCCTGTCCATGGGATGGATCCCAAGTTGGAAAGGTCACTGCATGGTCTTTTAGTCACTCTGCTCCATTTTCACCTCTAATTTTTTTTTTTTAGACAGGAAAAATTCTGGGTCAAAAAAAAATTGAAGGTGGGTTGGTACCTTCATCTCTAGCCTGTCTTCCCTGTCTATCTACTGGAGATTGTCTCTTCAGGTTCTGTCTTCCCACTTTTGGGCATTTCAGCAATGGTCACCTACACTGAGACCTGGGAGCCTCTCACATCCCAGGTCTCTGGGACTTTCTAGTTGTTCCCTGAACCCTCCATCCCTGGAAATTACATATATTTATATATTTATTCTCCTGGCCCTCTGGGCTTCTCTACTGTCTCCCCCATACCTAATCCTGCCCCCTTTCTCCTCCTCATCCCATACAGCTGCTCCCCCCTGCCTCTCATGATTATTTTGTTCTCCCTTCTAAGTGGGATTAAAACATCCTCACTTGGGACTTCCTTTTTCTTAAACTTCTTAAGGTCAGTGTGTTATATCATGTATATTGTGTAAGTTTTAGGGTAAAATCCACTTATCAGTGAGTACATACCATACACATCCTTTTCTGTTTTGGTTACCTCTTAGGATGATATTTTCTAGTTCCATCCATTTGTTTGTTATGTTCATAACCCCCTCCTTTTTAATAGATGAATAATATCCCACTGTGTTTATGAATCACATTTTCAGTGTCCATTTTTTTGGTTGGGGGACATCTGTGTTGCTTCCAGTTTCTATTATGAATAAGGCTGCTATGAACATAGTGGAGCATGTGTTCTTGTGGTGAGATGGAACATCTTTTGGGTATATGCTCAGAAACATTATAGCTAGGACTTAAGTTCTACCTACTTACAATTTTCTGAGCAACTGACAGATTGATTTCTAGAGTGGTTATATCAGTTTACAATTCCATCATCAATGGAGGAGTGTTCCTCTTTGTCCATATGCTCATCAGTACAACCCTTGAAGGTCCTAGGCTCTACTCAGAAGCTGATTGAAAGAGAAAGAGATACACACAACCAAACATTGGACAGAGGGCTATCTTGTCTGGACTCAGTGGGAGAGGATGTGCCTAATCCTGAAGATACTTGATACGCCAGGGTGCAAGGATACACAGGGGATAGGGACCCTATCAGAGGATCAAGAGGGGTAGTATTTGTGATGTAAATAAAAAACAAAAGAAAACATTTTCTTTTATGCCAGAAAAAATATAACTCTTGAACTATATAAAATAGGTTTGGCTCACTACACTGCATTATGTGAAAAGCCTTAAATGCAAGTAAAATGGAAGATGAATTAACAACAATGTAATCCTGCTCCTCTTCCTCATCATCATCATCAACAACAACAATTCCAAGGTTTCCATTGTAAATCCCCATAAGAATAAAAAACTATATATATATATATATATATATATATATATATATATATATATAT
>NW_018391810.1:0-1642 GCF_900095145.1 Mus pahari | reverse complement strand
TATATATATATATATATATATATATATATATATATGGTAAATGTTTTCTTATGAGGGAAGAACAAGGGCAAACTTACTCTCAAATCAAGGCAAACACAACTTCTAACACTATTAATGGAATTCATTTACAGTTTTTTGGTCTATCGGGAGCTTAGGGATACATGGCTCTGAAATGAACACATGAAGGGTTTCTCACAGGCTCAAGCCTAGACAACAACAATAGACACTGTAAAGTTAGTGATGGAAAGCCCCAAATGCCAGTACTTGACACAAAGATCTATAGGGAAACAAAGAATGTGATGGAGGTTCAAATTGTCTTGTGCAGGGAAGAGTACACCAATTTGTTTTCTAGTACCCAATGGTCAGCCTTGAAAGCATACTTCTAATAACATTACATAGACACAGCCGACTATTTTTAGAAACATGTTTATATAGAGATATGAACATACGGATGTAACAAATAAAGGAAAAAGAGGATAGTATTTGAAGTAGAGGAAAAAAGATATCTATCTACCTATCTATCTATCTATCTATCTATCTATCTATCTATCTATCTATCTCGGTTTGAAGAGAGGACCAGGCTGAGAGAAAAGATGTACTCATGATCTCAAATACAAAATGTACCAGTGTAGGGGCACTTCATTTTAATCAAGAGAACTGTTAGGATAGAAATAATTTCTTAAAAGCATTACACTGGTCGTAAAGACACAGATTAATTCTAATTCATCAATAGTAAATAATTTCAATATATTACATCCTCTAAGGACTGGACATCTGGACTTAAAGTAAAGGTACACATCACAGTCAATGACATCACACAGCATATGAGTCTACTTTGTGCAGATTAAACAGCACATTACTGAATGATTAATATGAAAAAAAGGAAAGGAAGGAAGAAATGAGCATATTGGAATGAAAAGAAAATGAACACAAGACAGAAAACCTTTTGTGACACATTAAATGCTGTCCGAAGATGAAATTTATAGATAAAAGGAACTACTTAAGGAAAATCACCAAAATCCAGGGAGAAATTGCTTAATAACCCAACTCAAGAATTTGGAAATTCAAGAACAAATCAAATTTTAACCCTGCCAGTTGGAAGAAATATTAAAAAACCATTGCTGAATTTTGTCAAATGCTTTCTCAGCATCCAATGAGATGATCATGTGTTTTTTGTCTTTGAGTTTGTTTATGTAGTGGATTACATCAATGGATCTCCTTATATTAAACCATCCCTGCATCCCTAGGATGAAGCCTACTTGGTCATGATGGATGATCATTTTAATGTGTTCTTGGATTCAGTTTGCAAGGATTTTATTGAGTATATTTGCATCGATATTCATAATGGAAATTGCAAGAAGGAAAGACGTGACGAGAAAGAAATTAGGGAAACAACTCCCTTCACAATAGTCACAAATAATATAAAATACCTTGGTGTGAATCTAACTAAGGAAGTGAAAGATCTATATAATAAGAACTTGAAATCCCTAAAGAAAGAAATTGAAGAAGATTTCAGATCTCCCATGCTCATGGATTGGCAGGACTAACATAGTCAAAATGGCCATCCTGCCAAAAACAATCTACAGATTCAATGCAATCCCCATCAAAATTCCAACCCAACTCTTCACAGAGTTAGAAAGGG
>NW_018391809.1:4395-6686 GCF_900095145.1 Mus pahari | reverse complement strand
AAGGAGCTCTGGGGGTACTGGTTAGTTCATATTGATGTTCCTCCTATGGGGCTTCAGACCCCTTCAGCTCCCTGGGTACTTTCTCTAGCTCCTTAATTGTGCTTCATCCAATGGGTGACTGTGAGCATCCACTTCTGTATTTGCCAGGCAATGGCAGAGCCTCCCAGGAGACAGCTATATCAGGCTCCTTGTCAATACACCTGTTTTCACCTTTGCCACAGTGATCTCTTTGAGTGTCCTTACACTTGTAGGTCCATATTTCTGTTTTGTAGCTCTGTGTCTGTTGTGCCTTCTAAACATATGTTAGTGTTCAACTTTAATTTAACCCAGAGATATAATGTATCTAAAAGTGCTTTTACACGTGCTGTTCTTCCTCTTGATGAGAACAGAAAGACATTTTATGCCAAAATGTTTCTATTTTCTTCACTGTCAGCTTCTCTAATCTCATGGAATAAGATATGCTATTAAAATTTTAATGTAGGCCAGGCGTGGTGGCACACACCTTTAATCCCAGCACTCGGGAGGCAGAGAAAGGTGAATTTATGAGTTCGAGGTCAGTCTGGTACACAAAGTGAGTTCCAGGACAGCCAGGAATATACAAAGAAACCCTCTCGAAAAACCAAAAAAAAAAAAACAAAAACAAAAAAACAAAAAAACAACAACAAAAAAGAATTTAATGTAGTTCTTTTTAGTAAAATGAAATACAAGAAGGGTCTTTTGCAAAATTTAAGAAAGTAGTTTGGTTAAACTTATGACTAAGGAGATAGTTTGTGTTCAAACTTCCAGAGTCTGGCCTTGAGCTGTTTATTTTAGGCCAATTAATGCACAGCACAATTTGTGAAATATTTCCTAATAATAACTAACTCAATGTGATTACTATCTGTAAAATACATGGGATATCTTCAATAAAGAGGAGTCTGATACATTAACTATATGATACTTTCTACAAAGATGGTTTCTGTATATTGAAAACTCAATATAGTGTTCTAAAGGAGAATCTGGTATGGCTTACAGCCACACAGATAATGGAAACTGTCACCAGGATATTAAGTACTTCTACTGGCAGTTTCTAGAAGGAACACACCTGTGTGTTTAACATTCCAGGTTCTCATATGGCTCATATGTGAGCACAAGGTCCTCCAACAATGAAAGCTATGTCAAAAAAATCAAAAAGCTTAGCTATTCAGTGCTAAATTTATAACTTCATTCATATGAGTGAATGCAAGTCAAAACTACACTGAAATTCCATCTTACACCAATCAGAATGGCTAGGATCAAAAACTCAAAGGACAGCACATACTGGTGAGGATATGAGCATGGGTAACACCCCTCCATTGCTGGTGGGAGTGCAAACTTATACAACCACTCTGGAAATCAATCTGGTGGTTTCTCAAAAAATTGGAAATAGTTCTACTTCAAGACACAGATATACCACTCTTGGACATATACCAAAAAGATGTTCCAACTTCTCACAAGAACACTTGTTCCACTATGTTCATAGCAGCTTTCTTCAGAAGAAACATGTAGGACTGTGAAAGGCAGCCTGATTCCTGGGTGAGCAAAGCCTAGAAGCCTCAGAGACACTGAAGGGATGGTAA
Organism: Mus pahari; assembly: GCF_900095145.1. Taxonomy (NCBI): domain Eukaryota; kingdom Metazoa; phylum Chordata; class Mammalia; order Rodentia; family Muridae; genus Mus; species Mus pahari. Next base: position 5,088 of record NW_018391809.1, on the reverse strand, counting down.
GAGCTTTGCCTGCTCCTGGGCACCAGGCCCCTGTCATTAGTTGCANCTCCTGTATATTTGTGGCCATCAGTCACATAAGGGCAATACCCCAAGCCCCCCACATGAGGAAAAGGACATGACCTGTTGTCACAGCTGTCTTAATACAGAGATCTCCATTGTAATGAGGAACCTAAAGGCCTGCAGGGCTTACCCAATAAGCTTTCNTTCCCAGATATTCCTCCCTGCAAAAGGTATTTAATCCCGGGCTCACCCTGAGAAGTGAGGTTTGGTTTTACATATCCACTTTCTACCATGACAATAAATGCCTTAAAACAGTGGACTGCCTCTTTTCATTGAGATCTACCATAGGTAGCCACAGAGAAGGCCTTTGCCTATCTCTATTATCAGCTCTTCCAAGACTTCCAGCAGTGCCTGGATATCTAAGAGCCTGAGAACCAGATGGCCCTGGCCTCATCACAGGCCTGGGGACTCCCAAACCAGGTCTGGTGTCCTGTGCCATAGACTGTGATTTCCTACCCCTGGAGCGGTATCCTGGGACATCCTTATGGCCCAACACCTGCCCAGATGTGGGATAAGCCTAGTCACTCCCCAAGTCTTGCCTCCTGAAGCAGCCAAGCCCTGCAGCAGAGCAGACTCAGGACCTACAATCCTACAACTGGCACTACCACTGTGGGGCAAACCCAGCTAAAGCAT
>NW_018391809.1:0-4175 GCF_900095145.1 Mus pahari | reverse complement strand
CTTGCTCTACTACCTTGGCGACTAGCCTCAACTCTCTGCCCCTCCCCCAACACCACAGAGAGGGGGCTACTACATAGTTAACAGAGCTGCCTTTCAGAAGGCAGTGCCTGTTCTGGGCTCCCTGATTCCCCTGCTTGCCAGCCCTAGAGCCCAACCTGCAGTCCCCTGTGGCCCAAAAAGCTAGATCCACCCTCGCCCACAAGCCTACAGATACTGCCTCTCACTCTCTCTGGTCCTGATGATAACTGTGCTATTAAGCACCTATGCTTCTTTCTTTGAGTTGTTTTTGGAAGTTGCCCTTTCATCTTCTTCTGCTCTATATTTAGGACATACCATCTAAGAAAAAACAAAAAGGGAAAACAAGGGGGTCTGTCTGCTAGAGCACACAGCCTCAGCATGGCAGTGCAGGCCCTTCCCCCATATAGTTGGTCACAAAGCAAACCTCAACAAATACAAGAAAAATTTCAGGGATGCCTTGTATCTTACTAAGACCACCATGAATTAAAACTGGACTTCAACAACAGAAACATTGGAAAGCCTACCTATTCTTTAAAATTGAACAACTCTCTACTCAATGATCTCTGGGTCAGGGAAGAAATATAGAAATTAGAGACCTTCTAGAATTCAATGAAAATGAAGATAAAACATACCCAAATTTATTAGACACAATGAAAGCAGTGATAAGAAAGTTCATAGAACTAAGTGTTTGCATAAAGAAATTAGGAAGTTCTCATGAAAGCAATTTAAGAGTACACCTGAGAGCTCTAGCAAAAGGAGGAGGAAGAGGAGAAGCAGAAACAAACACCACAAAAAGGAGTATAAGACACAAGTAATCAAAATCAGTTAGAAACAAAGAAAACAATACAAAGAAGCTACAAAACCAAAAGCTAGTTCTTTGAGAAAATCAGCAAGAAAGAATAAACCCTTAGACACATTAACCAAGAGACAGACAGACAGTATCCAAATGAAAAAAAAAATCAATAATAAAAGTGGAGACATAACAACTGGCACTTAGGAAAATCAAAGAATCAATAAGTCTTAAATCAAAAGCCTGTACTCTACAAAATTTGAAAATCTTAACAAAATGGACCATTTTATACACAGATACCATGTATCAAAGTTAAATCAAGAACAGATAAACTGTTTAAAGAGCCCCATAACCTCTAAAGAAATAGAAGCAGTCAGTAAAAATGTCCCAATCAAAAAAGCCCAGGTCCAGATAGTTTTAGTATAGAATTCTACCAGTCTTTCAAAGAAAAGCTAATACCAATACTCCTCAAACTATTCCACAGAATAGACAAAGAAGAACATTGCCAAACTTATTCCATGAAATTACAGTCACACTGATACCTAAACCACACATAGATTCAGCAAATAAAGAGAAGTTCAGACAGATTTCTCTTATGAATATTGATGTGAAAATACTGAAGAAAATACTAGCAAACTGAATCCAGAAACACATCAAAGACATCATCTACCAAGATCAAGTAGGTTTTATCCCAGGGATGCAAGGATGATTCAAATTACAAATTCCCATCAATGTATTCCTCCATATAAATACAGTGGGAAAAAAAATCACATGATTATCTCATTCAATACTGAAAAGCCTGTGACAGACACCCCTTCTTGTGAAAAGTACTAGAGAAATTAGGGATACAAGACATACCCTTTGGTTATGATAAACATAAAGAAAACAATATACACGAAGCCAATAGACAACATTAAACTCAATGGAGAAAAACATAAAGTCTTTACACTGAAATGCAACAGCTGAGGCAGTCTGTGAAGCTGGATCACCTTGGCTAGCTGCTTTGTCTTCACTGGTGTCTGTTTTGATCTGAAAACACACAAACTTTAAAAATTTTCAGCATTAGCACATGTATAGAATGTACAGTGTGCAAAATCAGTTAATGATGATCCTCTGTTCTATGTCTGACCAGGTGAAAAGCATCTGTCAGTCTTTATAAGTCCATTTGGACTGCTTAAGAAAACTGTAACAGGGTGTTATTAATCCTCACCCATCTGACAAATTTTATTTCTTTAGGCACATTTAGGGTTACTTCTGGCAGGTAGTAGAGCTTGAAAATTATATATATATATATATATATATATATATATATATATATATATATATATATATGTATGTTAGACAATTTTTCCCCTTGGCTTGTTACCAGGTTATAGAATATTTTTCTTTAAGCTTCTACTATTTACATGAAGTCTCATGAAAATTTGGAACTTCAGAATCATCTTTATAATAGTTGAGCTATCTCCTTATTTTCTAGTGCTAATGGTGCTGGCAAAGGTATACAAGATCCAGTAGGGCTGTATATAATTGATGATCTCTGTTTCAAATGTATACAAGATCCAGTAGGGTTGTATTTAATTGATTATCTCTGTTTTGAATTGCCTGTTGTAGTTATATACATAGCAAAGTAACTTCTGAATCATCTCAAATATTCAGCGCTTTCTATATGCAAAGCAACACCTTATGGATATTCAGAGTCAGTAAATATATGAAAAGATCCTTGGAAATCTAATAAAATCATGAGAATATCATCTGGTTCTAATTTTTGAACTGAAGAATATGGACATTGAATTACTTTAATTACATTTCCTGACTTAATAACCTGCCACTCCAAATTTATTGGCATCTGAATAAAAAAGAGCAGCTTGAGAGATTGGTGTTCCTCTTACTATATAAGGAAGAATCCAAGTAACTGTTTTTATAAACTGAAGTTGCTTGCTTTGGAGGAACTTGTTAATTTCTTCTGCCCGCCCCCGAAAAAAAATACTGCAAGTTACTTGACAGTATTCATTGACTTCCCATAATGATGTAATTTCAGAATTAGTATAAAGCACTATAATCACTGCTGGATATTTTCATGTTAATATTCTTTTTTTAAGATTTATTTATTATTATAATTAAGTACATTATAGCTGTCTTCAAATGTACCAGAAGAGGGTGTCTCATTATGGGTGGTTGTGAACCACCATGTGGTTGCTGGGATTTGAACTCAGGACCTTCGGTAGAGCAGTCAGTGCTCTTACCCACTGAGCCATCTCGCCAGCCTTCATGTTAATATTCTTATTCATGCTCTCACAATCAATTTGGGAATCTTTTTTATATAGGTTCTAATTTCTTTACTGTTTATGTGTACAAAATATTTATTTTAAGATATTATCTTCTCTTTACATTAGAATTACTTTTAAGAGAATTAGGAGAAAAAATAACTAAAATACATTTAAGCATAGAATTCAAGTGATTCACATATGCATGCTGAATTCTCTTTTTGACCAGAGTCAATTCTCATAGCTTTAGCTGATAATTTTTATGGATGATTTAAGTCTGAATTACCTTGTAAGGGATGAAATATATTGCATAGCCCTTAAGTATTTAATCCAATTATGGGCCACAGACAATTAAAATCTCCCAGTAATTTCTGAAAGCCATTAAGAGTCTGTAACTTATCTCTCCTAATGTGCATCTCCTATATATGTCTTCTCTCTAAATCTATCTTATATCCTAGATATTTGAGAGAATCTTATCTTTGCATTTTCCTAGGAGCAATCTGTAATCCCACAAAAGGAATTTTTTTAAATTTCAATGAACATTTTTTTCCCTAAGAATCAGCAAATAGCCAGGAGGTGGTGGCACACGCCTTTAATTTTAGCATTTGGGAGGCAGAGGCAGGCGGATTTCTGAGTTAGAGGTCAGCCTGGTATACAGAGTGAGTTCCAGGACACCAGGATAGCCAGGACTATACAGAGAAACCCTGTCTCAAAAATAAGCAAAAAAACAAAAACAAAACAAAACAACAAAAAAAACACAAAAAAGCCAGCGTGGTGGCGCACACCTTTAATCCCAGCACTCCAGAGGCAAAGGCAGGCAGATTTCTGAGTTCAGGCCAGCCTGGTCTACAGAGTGAGTTCCAGGACAGCCAGGGCTACACAGAGAAACCCTGACTCAAAAAACCAAAACAAACAAACAAACAAACAAACAAAAAACGCACACACACATACACACAACAACAACAACAAAAAGAATCAGCAACTAAGATATGTATGAATTGAATAAATTGTTTATTAATTATTTCTAAAGGCTGTTACACAAAGTATTGACACAAAGTGGGGATGTTTAATATTCCTTGTGGCTAGACCTTTTACTGGTATCT
>NW_018391808.1:7557-15610 GCF_900095145.1 Mus pahari | reverse complement strand
CGAGGTAGCAGTTTGGGTTCTAAATGGTGCAGAAGCAGGCCTATGGTGGAAAGGAGGTGGTTCATAAGCTGGGTCCAGTACCGTCATGGCTAACAGGAATTGAGTTGGAGAGCAGGAAGAACACATAGCAGGATTCAAATGAAGATGAAAGATTTTGCATAGGTAACCTCTTTCCATTTAGTGGCTTGCTGGCAGTATGTATTAAGATCCCCTAAAACAACAGGGTCTAAGGTGCCATTAATTGGCCATCGAGAACTATTATCTAGTAAGTACTGAGTCTAGACTTTATTGCAAAGAGATATCAATTTTGATGCCTTTAAAGGAGGCATGAACTTTAATGACTCAAGGTTTTCTCTGAAGACACGTGGTTGCCCATGCTCTGGAGGTTCCTGGTGTTCTTACCGGCATCTAAGAGAACAACTCAGAAACCAAAAAGGAAATCAGCCAGGTTAGAGTGCCCAAGTTGTCACAAGGACCTCTATTGGCTACCCAGTAAGTCACAGACTTACTGTGTGAAGTGCTCCACCCTGGCCAGGGATTTCAACTGACCCACTGGGGACCTGACCCACTGGGGGCCTGTATGGAGATCATGGGTGGTTTCTGCTATGTCAGCTGGGTCTAGCCTCTTTGTCCTTGGGCAGAGCTGGCCAGGCTCTGTTCTGTGAACTGGAGGCTACTCCCCACGGACAGGCCCTGCCGATAGTGTGCTGGTGTCTGCATGAGAGTTTTTAGCGAACTGGTAAAATGGGAGCATGGAAGCCCAGCTTATAAGGCACATGGGAATGGCACAGCTGACTTAGTTTATAGTTTCTGTGCCCCAGGACAGCGGCGGGTCACGTGGTGGAAATGGCGGGCAATCGCATTCCACTCCTCCCCCTGCCCAGCCTTTGCGTGAGCCCCAGTCATTTCTCAGGCAACCCGAGAATGGGGACAAAGGCTTGTTGGTGGTTGATCCCCTCTGATTGGGATTTAAAACCCCAGCAGGAGGTGCGGTTGCCAAGAGTTCTGGCTCAGAGAGGGGAAGGGGAAGTTGTGAGCCAAGCCACTGTGCACGAAGAGATGCCTGGCTACAGGCAGTGGGGATATTACTGTGGATGCCATGTTTGGTGGCTGCCACTGCATCCACTGTGTGCCCCTCGGGTACACCAGGCGCTGGTGTTGCTGCTGGTTTTTTCTGCTTTTTCAATCATTCCTGGGTTTCCGGCACCAATTTTATATTTTGGGTGGATAAACCAGGCAGCAGACCAGGCCAAGGTATTCCACGTGGGAGAGGTTTAGTATGCAGGAATAGGGGAGTGGTGAAGCAGGTAGAAGGGTAGAGAAGAGGATAGTGAGTGGGGAGAGAAAAAGGGGAAGAGAAGAGGGCCAAGAGAGAGAGGAAAAGATAGCTTCCTAGTTTATACAGAAAATGACATCACACCAGTGAGGGCAGGAACTGAGCCAAGTGGATTATGGGATAGAAGGTTGTTGTCCTGGCAATGCAGGTCAAGGGTCACATGATTAGGCAGGGCTTGGAGTATCTTAGTGCTAAGAATTTTCTTTCTTTCTTTCTTTTTTCACATTGTAAGGCCCCCGAACCAAAGGGAAGACCTTGCCCAGGTCCCAGGATGAAACGGCGCCCCATAAAACTCACGAGAAACCATTCTTGATGCAAAATCGCACGAGGTTTATTCAATTGGCTAGCCGAGGCTGAACTCCTAACTCACACAAGAGCTGAAGAGTTCGACCCTTTGTCCTAACAGTAGGGGGTTTTTGAAGGCAAAACCAGAGGATGGGGGGAAAGGGGTAGAAGTGAATTACAACTTTTTCTCCGGGGTGTGTGTGTGTGTGTGTGTGTGTGAGCTGTCCTTGGTAGGATCACAAGAGAATTACATCTCTTCTCCAGTGGAGTTATCTTTAGTAAACGTTCCACAGGGGTTAGGAAGTAACACCTGGCTTCATTTATTGGCAAAGGGGTCATAAGCTATCTCTTGGTGCACATTCCTTGTCCCAAACACGGAGAGATGGGCGCTTGGCTGGGGCAATTTCCTAGCTAGCTGTCCGGTGGAGGAACAGAAGGCTCCCTGCCAGCCTTTGACAACAAAGAGCTCTTTACTGGCCACGTTTCTAATGCTCTGGGGAACAGGTTTTGGGGAGTGTTAAAGCTGGGGCTTCGAACAGCTTCGGGGAGTGTTAAAGCTGGGGCTCCACATTTTTATTTTTTATTGGATATTTTCTTCATTTACATTTCAAATACTATCCCCAAAGTGCTCTATTCCCTCCCCTAACCCTGCTCCCCAACCCACCCACTCCTGCTTCCTGGCCCTGGCATTCCCCTGTACTGGGGCATATGATATGAAGACATTTTTTTTTAAAGATTTATTTATTTATTATATATAAGTACACTGTAGCTGTCTTCAGACACCCCAGAAGAGGGCATCAGATCTCATTATGGATGGTTGTGAGCCACCATGTGGTTGCTGGGATTTGAACTCAGGACCTTTGGAAGAGCAGTCACTGCTCTTAACCACTGAGCCATCTCTCCAGCCCATGAAGACATTTTCTTAATTGATGTTTCCTTCTCTCAGATGATGCCAGCTTGTGTCAAGTTGACATAAAACTAGCCAGGACAGCTGACAGGAAGTATCTTTGTTTTTTTTTTTTTTTTTTTTTTTTTTTTACAGAGTTGCTTGTAGTTTATGGTTACCTGAATGCAAATCTTTCAGCTCAGACCTTGCACCTTGCACATAGTCAAGGGCTCAACCAGTAGGGGAGAGGGGCTAGTTAGCCTCATAGATCAAATGAACCTAGTTGACTTTTATATAATATTTCAACCACACACTATAGAAGAAGCATTCTTTTTAGGAGCTATAGAGTTTCCTCTAAAACACACTACATATTGAGGCACAAAGCATCTCTTGATAAACATAGGAAAACTGAAGTAACTATGGTCAGTATTCTATCTAACCATAGTGGGTTAAAGTTAGAAATTAACTGTAAAGGAAACTATGGAAGTCACCGACAAAATCATGAAACGAATTTAAAACAATTCTAGAATTGAATCAAAATGTAACACAACTTATGAAAATCTATGGACATAAGGAAAGTAGCCTCAACAGTAGAATTTACAGATCTAAGTTCTACATTTTAAAAAAATCAAAGAGTACTCAAATAATAAAAATTAACAAGAACTCATATAAACAAGTTAATAATGTACTTTAAATCTCTGTAAATCAATCAATCAATCAATCAATCAATCAAACAAACAAATCTCAAAGCAGTAAGTGGGAAGAAATTATTAAGACCAAGTCAGAAATTAATGAACTTGAAAGGAAAAATAATACAAAGCATCAATGAGAGGTGAACTAAAAGATGAACTTCACAGTACATCTTTCAGGAAATACAGCAATTTCCTCTGAATTAAAGTGTTCTATCCTGGAAAGAAACTCCTTAGGACTCCAAAAGTTCTAAAAGGAAAGTCATTAAGACTCAGGAAGTAAATAACTCAAAAGTCAAAGGAAGTTCCTTAAACTAAACAGGTGCACAAGGCCGTTTTTTTCTCTAAGTTTATAAAAACACAGAGGACTGTTGAGGAGACAGGGACCAACTGAGATTCCTAGAAAAGAATCTTCAACCTGTGAAGATGCCTGCAGATTATGCAGAGAGCTCCAGGGTTCTAGTTTATACAAGTCATCACCCATGTCAGGGTGGACTTTCAGTGATGTAGCTTCATTTGATGTAGCTTCATCCTGTGCCTCTCAACTGTACTCCTATATGTGACTCTAATAAAGTCAATGGTTCACCAAGTTTGGCTTTGATAGTCTCACTACTTATGCTTTTCATCAATTCTCTAGCTAGATAAGTAGACATTTTTTGACATCTCCATAGGAAAAGTGTTACACAATAATGAGGTTACCGTCTGTGATAGATGGGGCTCTGCAATGATGTAGCTGTTTTTTTTTTTTTTTTTTTGGGTGGGGGGTCATTCATACTCCTGGAATTACAGACACATCCTTCTTAGTTACTTCTTAGGAAACAGCTTCTGATATGCTCACATATCTGTCCATAGGTCTTTTGCAGTGACCACTGAACTCAGTAGTTTGATGTCCTCTCACAAGTTTATTCATGAGAACACAAGAAGAAAAATGTTTCTGGTCCCCCTGGCCTTCTTGCTACAAGCAGAGTATATGAAGACTGTCCATACATGTTAGAGACATTCTCATGAGTCTTCCTATGATTCTGTATCAGAGGTGCAGGAGGATATCAAAGACACAGAATAAAGCTTCTTAGAGCCTTCTCTTTGACTTTGCTCAGAAAGACACAGCCAACTCAAACACAATGGCTACAAGTCAAAAGGCTGTTATTTCTCCATTTGCATTATCTTATGAATCAGACTTTGTGCTGTTTGCTTTCCTGCATTTGCTAATACACACACTGCTGGTGTTGGTTTCTCACCTTACAAACCATTACTTTCAAACAGCAAGTATTGATGCACCTAGGTGGAAGGTGATATAGTTAGAGTCAGGCAATTAAGAAAAAAATTCTCTTTATTTTTGAGAATTTCATGTACATATATGATGAAATATGATCTCATTCACTGTCCATGTCCCTCCTCAAACCCTTTCCATATCCATCAATCATGTAACCTATTTTCCTCAAAACTTCATTTTTTTGATAATCCACAGAATATAATTAGTGTTGCATGGGAAACCATGCCACACCCTCAAAAATAATGATTGTCCCTTCCCCTGCAGCTATCAACTCCCAATAGCTGCTCAGTAAGGCACAGATGGGGACTGAAGGGCACATCCCTTGGTTAGGTGACTTGATTTTCTATAAGTCTTGTCCATAGTTTGTGTCAGTTTATCAGTTTGATAGACATGTCATATCTAGAACTTTGCAACACATTGTACTCTTTTCCATCCTCTGCCTCCTATATCCTGTCTTGGGGTTTTATTGCTGTAACTGAGACAACTCTTATAAAGGACAACATTTAATTGGGGCTGGTTTACAGTTTCAGAGATTCAGTCAATTATCATCATGGCAGTGTGAAGGAAGACATGGTTCTAGAGGAGCCAAGAGTTCTACATTTAACCCATAGGCAGCCAAGAGAGACTGTCTTCCACAGGCAGCAAGGAGGAGGCTCTCCTTCCACACTGGCCTGAGCATGAGCATAGGACCTCAAAGCCCACCCCTAGATGGACACATTTCTTTCTACAAAGCCACACCTATTCCAACAAGACACACTTCCTAATAGTGTCACTTTCCATAGGCCAAACATATTTAAGTCACCACACATCTTTTGTATCCCCTTGTCTTAGTATTTCATTGCTGAGAAGAGACATAATGACCAAGCTATCTCTTATAAAGGACATTTACTTGGGGCTGGCTTACAGTTTCTTTCAGAGATTCAGTCCATTATGATAATGGCAGGAAGCATGACATTGTGCAGGCATACTTGGAGGAGCCAAGTGTTCTACACCTTGATCCAAGGTAGCCAGGAGACTATCTTCTGAAGACAGCCAGGGGGTGGGGATCTCATCCACACTGAGCTTGAGCATAGGATTTCAAAGCCCACTTTCACAGAGACACATTCCTCCAACAAGGCCACTCCTACTCCAACAAGGCCATGCATTCTGTGTTACTTCCCAGAGGCCAAGCATTTTCATACTACTATACCCCTCTTCCATGAGCCTTGGTGGGGTGGTTGATAAAGATTACCCATTTAGGGCTGAGTGCACAGTCTCTTATTCTCAGCCCTTTGATCAGTTATGAGTCTCTTCACTAATTGCTACTTACTGCACAAAGAAGCTTCTCTGACCAACACTGGGAGCAGCCTAGGTTTATGGACAGAAACAAAAAGTTAGAAGGCAATTTGACAACATGACCATTTAGGAAAATAAGAGTAACAGCTTCTACCTTAGGAGCTGTGTCCTCCCCAACTGTGATGGACAGTTTTATGTCAGCCTGATTCAAACTAAGTCATCTGAGAAGAGGGAACCTTAATTAAGAAAATGCCTCTATAAGACAGGGCTATAGAAAAGCCTGTAGGGCATTGTGTTAATTAGTGATTGAAGATGGAGGGTCCAGACTATTGTGGGTGGGGCCATTCCTGGACTAGTGGTCCTGCATGCTATAAGAAAGTAGGAAGAGAGAGAGAGAGAGAGAGAGAGAGAGAGAGAGAGAGAGAGAGAGAGAGAGCCCACCCCTGACACTATTGATACTCTGCTATACTTCTAGAAAGGCACCTAGTATAAATGACATCTGAGAGGCTTCACCCAGAAAACTGGTAGAAACAGATGCAGAATCCCACAGATAACATTAGGCAGTGCTTAGGGAGTTCTAAGGAGGAGGGGGATGAAGAATGGAAGGATCCAGAGGGGTCAAGGACATCACAAGATAACCTACAGAATCAACTAACCTGGATCCATAGTGGCCCACAGAAATAGAAAGCATGCATGGCCCTAGGCCCTCAGCTCATATGGAACAGTTGTGTAGCTCAGACTTCAGGTAGACTCTTAATAGCGGGAGCTGGGGCTGTCTCTGACTCTATTTCCTGCCTTTGGATCCCTTTCCCCCAACTGGGCTGCCTTGCCTAGCCATAATAGGAGAAGATACACTTAGTCATACTTCAACTACATATGCCAAGACAGTGATATCCATGGGAGGCCTTCTGCTTTTCTGAAGAGAAGGGGAGGACAGGAAGATGGTGAGGAGTTCCATGCCCACTCCAGTGAAGTCTGCTTGACAGGCGGAGAGGCCTGGGAGCACTCACTAGGCAAAGTGTTTCAAGGAAACTCAGCCTCCTGGAACCTTGGCATTCTCATAACTCATATACTCAAACCCTATCCCCAAGTTAGTATGGTGTATGCTCTCTTTCAGTATTATAAGTGGCTTTAAAGACTGAATTTTATCACAGGCGAGCCTCCACCAGTGTTCCAATGTCCTAGAAAATCCTTGAAGCCAAGGAACTTAGAATTCAGTAGGAATTCAGTGAGAAGGTTACCTATTCAGTAACATTCAAATGTACTTCTAGTAGAAACAAATTAGGCATTACAAGGATCAGAGCCAGAGCTAGTCTGCAGAGTGATTACTTAGCAAAGTGGCCAGTCTCACCCAAACAAGGCAATAGTCATTGGTTTTGAATGAACGAGTTAGGGAATCCCCTTGAAACACATATTTTCACTAGGCCCAAAGGAATAGCCTAATCAAGCATTTACTAAGAACCCCTGGTGGTGGGGTTTAACAATAGACTAGCTTTACACCTGGCTCCCTTCTTAAGTGGCCTGGTCCCTGCCATATTTTGATGTATACAATCATTTTGTTTTGTGTCACTGTAACTTGGGCGGATGTGTCCGGCCTGGCTTTTCTTGTTTTTTCTTCTATATAAAAAGTTTGATGCTTGATTTGAAAAAAATACACTCAGATTCTACATGCTCTCTCATGTCATCTCTGTCAATTCCCATCTGATTCCATGGCCATCTATCTGAGACTCTAATCTGCACAGATTGAGGAGGGCCCACTGAACCTGGTCTGTGGCAAAGGAGGTAAGGTGAGAGGGAGGGGTTGGGAGGAGAAGAGGGAGAGGAAACTATGATCATGATGTAAAGTAAATACATTAATTAATAAAACCCCAAACCAACCAAACAAAAAGAAATGGGAATTTCTGGTTTCTTTGGAGTCTCAGTTGTGTCATGTGATGTTTTTCTGGAAGTTGTCTTTTTATTATTATTATTATTTTCTTTATTTACATTTCAAATGCTATCCTGAAAGTTCCCTATACCCCCACCCCCCGCCCCTGCTCCCCTACCCACCCACTCCCATTACCTGGCCCAGGCCTTCCCTTGTGCTGGGTCATATAAAGTTTGCAAGACCAAGGGGCCTCTAGTCCCAGTGATGGCCGATTAGGGCCATCACTTATGCTACATATGCAGCTAGAGACACAAGCTCAGGGGTTACTGGTTAGTTCATATTATTGTTCCACCTATAGGGTTGCAGACCCCTTCAGCTCCTTGGGTACTTTCTCTAGCTTCTCCATTGGGGACCCTGTGTTCCATCCAATAGCTGGCTGTGA
>NW_018391808.1:4689-7007 GCF_900095145.1 Mus pahari | reverse complement strand
CTCAGGGTTGTTTTGATTTGCATTTCCCTGATGGCTAAGGATGTTGAACATTTTTTCAGGTGTTTCTCAGCCATTCGATATTCCTCAGTTGAGAATTTCTGGAAGCTGTCTTATGAGATGTTTTGCTGAGAACAGACATGATGTCCTTTCACCCATATCCTTTCACCTGTCTGGTGATGTTTTGCTGGAGTAGACACTTTGGAGGACACATGATGTTTGAAAAGAGTATACGTATAAGTCAACAGGCAGTGGATGACACTCTGGCAATGGTTCACACTGCTGGTCTTTGATGATCTTTGTTGATGCTGGTCTTTGTTGACTATGCTCTTGCATTGATTGGTGGAGCCTCTTGGTTTCTTCTAAATCGAGCCACTGTTGCTGATTCCTGTTTGGTGTTTTGGTGGTGGACTGGACAGCTGACAACGTAGATTGGAATCACCCCCCAAAACTACTTTTAAATAGGTCCACATCCCCTTTTCTTAGTGGCCATCTTCCTCCCTTACTTTTGGTTAGTGGGCTAATAGAGAGGTTGAAGCATTTAAGAACCCTTAATAAAGTAGATTTTGAAGCATCTAAACCTACACAAACAATTAACCCCTCTCCCCAAGCCAAACAAAAAAGAATCCTTGGGGAAATAACTCAAAGAAAGAGATGAAGCAGGCTGAGTAAACCATGATAAACAACCCAGTAAACAGCACCCCTCCATGGCCCCTGCATCAGTTCTTGGATCCAGGTTACTGTCCTGTTTGAGTTCAGAGTCTGACTATGGTGAGCTGGTCAACCTCATGCTCACCATATAACTCAGGCATGGCTTGAACTTGTTATACTTCTGCCTACCTGGTGGGTAGTATTTCTGCTTTTATGATTGCCTTATCTTACTGAAGTGGAAATTTCTGGTTTCAGTAATGTTATGAGATGTTTTACTGGAAACTGTCTTATGAGAGGATTTTTATGCTGAAGCAGACATGTGGGGGTATGTTTTGCTGAGAAGCATCCTGGGAAAAGGGCATGTGATGCTTTGATAGAGCAGGTACTTAAGAGAACATATGATGTTTGGAAAGGCTATAAATATAATTCGACAGACAGTGGATGACACTGTGTGTGGTATTTGTACACCTTGCCACTCTTTGTTGGTCATTGCTAGTCTTTGCTGATGCTAGTCTTTGCTGTTGATGCTTTGTGATATTGTTTTGCCTTATCACTCTTTGCTGGTCATTATTTATTATTTGCATGACTTCACAGAGAAATGACACTAAAAAACTTCTGGTGGTGTTTTGGCAGTTTCTTGTTGCTTCTGTGGACTCAGGTCAATTGGCAGTGAAGTGGAAACTTAAAGGTTCTTTAGAAAGTCAGTTGTGTTGGATATTGTTTTGCTGATGCAAACATGTAAAGGAGTGTTTTCCTGAAGCAGATAAAGATGAAAGGCTAAGGCAGGCTCATTTCACTGAAGCAGACACAGGAGAGAGGTTGTTCTGCTAAAGCAAACACGTGAAAGGACACATGATGAAGGATTCTTCATCATGTTTTGGTGCTCCTTACATTGTATAGTTGAACTTTATTTGTTGGGATTCAGTGGACTTTGGCTGATGGGATGTACATGCTGAGCTAAGACCAGCGGTAAGGCAAGGCGGCTGGAAGACACATGATATTTGGAGGGTATAATTTGGACTTAAGGGAGTGATGGAGGGAGCTTGGCTTGCTGGTACAGCTAGCTGTGCAACCCTCGTGGGTCTCTTGTCTTTGCTGATATTTTCTTCCCTGAGAGAAGCAAAACCAAGAACTTCTGGTGTTCCTGTTGATCCCTTCTGCAGACTCAAACTGAGGATGAGGCCTGGCTGTCTCTGTTAAGTCCTATCACTGATGTTGCTAACCCGACTCCACCGAACCAGATCGCTAGTGAATCCCTGAAGTGTTTACAAGTGGATTGAGCTGCCACTGCCAACCTGTGAGCGGAACTGCCAATTTCCAGGAGTTACTCTAAAGAACCTTTCTATACAGGTCCACTTCCCACCATTCCAAGCCCCCTCCCCACCCATCCTTTCTTTTTCACTACCTCTAGTGAGTAGTAGGCTCCAAAGGATGGTAAATCACTTAAGAACTGTGATGTTTTGTATATGCTTGGCCCAAGGAGTGGCACTATTAGACAGTGTAGCCCTGTTGGAATAGGTGTGGCCTTGTTGGAATAGTGTCACTGTGGACATGTGCTTTTTAAAAAATTATGTATTCTCTTTATTTACATTTTAAATGTCATCCCTTTTCCTGGCTTCCCCTCAAAAACCCCCTTATCCTCTCCCCACTCCCCCTGCTCACCAACCCAC
>NW_018391808.1:1854-4459 GCF_900095145.1 Mus pahari | reverse complement strand
AAAGATTAGGGCTTTGATCAGACATTTGCCAAGGCCCCATGTTTCCTTTTGCAGCCCTGTTCTTTTTCAGGAGTTCTCGTCCTCCAGTTCGGATCCACAGTGGTTCTGCAGGCAGAACCACACAGCCATCCTCTGCTACATATGCAGCTGGAACCTTGGGAACCTCTATGTGTACTCTTTGGTTGATACTTTAATCCTTGGGGATACAGGTTGGTTCATATTGTTGTTCCTCCTATGGGGTTGCTAACCCCTTCAGCTCCTTGGGTCCTTTCTCTAGCTCCTCCATTAGGGACCCTGTGTTCATTCCAGTGGTTGACTTAGAGCATTCACCTCTGTATTTGTCAGGCACTGGCAGAGCCTCTCAGAGACAACTACATCAGGCTCCTGTCAGCAAGCACTTGTTGGCATCCACAATAGTGTCTAGCTGTGGTGGCTGTATATGGGATGGATCCCCAGGTAGGGCAGTCTGTGGATGGCCTTTCCTTCAGTCTCTGCTCCACACTTGGTCTCTGTATCTCCTCCCATGGGTATTTTGTTCCCCCTTCTAAGAAGGACCAAAGCATCCACACTTTGGTCTTCCTTCTTCTTGAGCTTCATGTGGTCTGTAAATTTTATCTTAGGTATTTCCAGCTTCTGGGCTCATATCCACTTATCAGTGAGTGCATACCATGTGTGCTCTTTTGTGATTGGGTTACCTCGCTCAGGATGATATTCTCTAGTTCCATCCATTTGCTTAAGAATGTCATAATTCAGTGTTTTTAATACTGAGATGTACTCTATTGTATAAATGTACCACCTTTTCTGTATCCATTCCTTTGTTTTGGGACATCTGGGTTCTTTCTAGCTTCTGGCTATTATTATAAATAAGGCTGCTATGAACATAGTAGAGCATGTGTCCTTGTTACATGTTGGAGCATCTTCTGGGTATTTGCCCAGGAGTGGTATAGCTGGGTTCTCTATGTCAATTTTCTGAGGAACTGCCAAACTGATTTCCAGAGTGGTTGTACCAGTTTGCAATCCCATCAGCAATGGAAGAGTGTTCCTCTTTTCCACATTCTCACTAGCATTTGCTGTCACCTGAGTTTTTGATCTTAGCCATTCTGACTGGTGTGAGGTAGAATCTCAGGGTTATTTTGATTTGTATTTCCCTGATGATTAAGGATGTTGAACATTTCTTTAGGTACTTCTCTGCCATTTGATATTCCTCAGTTGAGAGTTCTTCGTTTATCTCTGTAACCTATTTTTAAATAGAGTTATTTGATTCTCTGTTGTCTAACTTCTTGAGTTCTCTGTATATATTGGATATTAGCCCTCTATTGGATGTAGGATTGGTAAAGATCTTTTTGTAATCGGTTGGTTGCTGTTTTGTCCTATTGACAGCATCCTTTGCCTTGCAGAAGCTTTGCAATTTTATGAGGTTCGTATGTACTAGGCCCAGGGAATGGCACTATTAGATGGTATAGCCCTATTGGAGTAGGTGTAGCCTTGTTGTAGTAAGTGTGACACTGGGCATGGGCTTTAAGAGCCTCATCCTAGTTGCCTGGAAGTGAATTTTCCACTAACGGCCTTCAGATGAAGATGTAGAACTCTCAGCTCTGCCTGCATCATGCCTGCCTAGATGCTGCCATGCTTCCACCTTGATGATGATGGATTTAACCTGTAAACCAGCCCCAAATAAATGTTGTCTTTTATAAGACTTGCCTTGGTCATTGTGCCTATTCACAGCAGTCAAATCCTAACTAAGACAAGAACCATCATTAAAAGGAAGGTTTGAAAAAAAAAGTTACTGACAGATCCTCATTGAACTTTCTTTGCTGATTCATGAATGGTGTTTGTGTGTGGATTGAGCTGCCACTGCTGATTCATGTGAACTGAACTGCAGATATCCTGACAATGAGGATTGGAATCACCCCAAAGAACTATTTCTAAACAGGTCCACATCCTCCTTTGCCCTATTTACCTTTCCATGCTGGTGGGCGGTGTGCTAGAAGGGAAGGAAAAGCATTTAACTACACTTATTAAAGTAAGGTTTTGAAAGATATAAGCCTACAACTCACATAGCAAACTGTCTTCAAGGTTTGTTGGGTAGTGTCTGAACCCTTCCCTCCTTAAGGCAGAATAATGTGTATGTACACTGAGATTTAGCCACTCAAAGGACTCTTGGGTTGTTTCTAGTTTTAGCTGTTGTGAATAAATGATGGTAGTGGGGGTAGCCTGTTCTTTTGTATTTTGTTTTGTTTTGTTTTTGTTTTGAGATCAAGCCTAGGGCCTTGCACATTCTAAGAAAGTGCTCTACCACTGAGCTACACCCCATGTCCCAATACACAACATCTTTAGTTCAGTGAAACAGTATAGGGGACTTTCGGGATCGCATTTGAAATGTAGATGAAGAAAATATCTAATAAAAATTGAAAAAAAAAATGCCTTCTTGTGTTTTTCAGTAGTCAACTATTGCTGAGTGCAAACACACTGCAGGTATGCATTTTCTTATAGAGGGCCTTTTTTCTCCTTTGTGGTGGTGCTTGTGTTTTGGTTTGGATGCTATAAATAAAGTTGTTGCAAATGTTTTTTAAACTTTTTATGGATCCTTTGTGAATTTCACATC
>NW_018391808.1:0-1133 GCF_900095145.1 Mus pahari | reverse complement strand
AGATGCTTCTTACATAGAGGCAGCCCTGCAGTTCCTGCTACACATGGGTATCCCTCTGAGATCTGTTGTTGCCCTGTGCCCAGCTTTGGTTCTATAGGACTGGTCCCATTCACATACTCGAAAAGTTCACAGATGGGATGGATAATGGGGTGGACCAACTCAGAGCCCTAAATCTGGGCCTGGGTGGAGGCTGAGTTGACCAAGTCACCTGCAACCATGCCACCAAGCCCAGATATCCCACTTTGTCAGGCAAGGGCAGGGCTACCTTAGCAGCTCTTATGTCCTTAGGGTCGGCTTCCCATGTCCACACCAATGGGTCCAGCTCTACTGTGCTGCCCAAGGGAGGCTGGGGACCATGCTCTTGAGTGCTGCAGAAGGTAGGAGGCAGTGACAGGTGGGTGACCTCTCTTAAGCCCACCTTACTGCATGACAGATGAGGGACAGGCACAGTTCTTTTGCTCTCATGCCCTTGGGGCTCGCTCACCAGGGTCAGTTCTATTGTGTTGCTCAGGCAAGAGTTGCAGGGGTTTGCTCTCCCCAGATGATGGAATTGATAAGGGGCAGGGTTGGGATATCAAAAATGTTTTTGTATAAGTTTTGTGTGTAGAGGAATAATGGGGGGGAGGAAGAGAGGGTATATGAAAGAAAGAGAGAGAGAAAGAGTGGGTCAGAGGGAGGGAGAGAAAATGTTAGTGGCCCATGGTCAATAGAACAGGGTAAAAAGTTGTGTGGCAACCATCTTGGTGCTGAGAGTTAAGTCCTCCAGTGAGCATATGGACTCTTTTATTAATTAATTAATTAATTATTATTATTATTATTTACTTTATTCACATTTCAAATGCTATCGCAAAAGTTTCCTATACACCCCCCCACCGCTGCAACCCTACCCACCCACTCCCACTACTTGGCCCTGGCCTTCCCCTGTGCTGAGTCATATAAAGTTTGCAAGACCAAGGGGNCTCTTTTCCCAGTGATGGCCGATTAGGCCATCTTCTGCTACATATGCAGCTAGAGACACAAGCTCAGGGGGTACTGGTCAGTTCATATTGTTGTTGCACCTACAGGGTTGCAGCCCCCTACAGCTCCTTGGGTACTTTCTCTAGCTCCTCCATTGGGAGCCCTGTGTTCCATTC
>NW_018391807.1:15378-31207 GCF_900095145.1 Mus pahari | reverse complement strand
CGGCCTGCGGACAGCCGCCAGGCGAACACCCCTCCTGGGCAGGAGAGGCGCAGGGCGATCGGAAGAACCAACTCTTTATTCATTGATCCTTTCATTATTCTCTTTGTTCTAATTTTATTTATTTCAGCTCTCAGTTTGATTATTTTCTGCTGTCTCATCCTCTTTGGTGTGCTTGTCTTTTTTTTCTAGTATTTCATGTCTTCTGTTAAGTTGCTAATATGAGATCTCTCTATTTTTTTAATATAAGTAATTAGTGCTGTGAACTTTCCTCTTAGCACAGCTTCCTTTGTGTCCTATACGTTTGAGAATGTTGCTTCGTGTCTGTCTGAGTATGTGGTTAACTTTTCAGAAAGCTCTATGAGGTGCTGAGAAGAAGGTATATTGTGTTAGCATGAACTCTTCTGTAGATATTTGTTAGGTGCATCTGGTTTATAACATCTGTTTTTACAGTATTTCTACATGAGATTTTGTCTGGATGATATGTCCATTGTTGAGAATAGGTATTGAAGACTCCCACTATCAATATGTGATTGTTGATGTGTTATTTATGCTTTAGTAGTATTTCTTTTATAAATGTGGGTGTTCTTACATTTGGAGCACAGGGTGTGGTGGTGCATGCCTTTAATCCCAGCACTCAGGAGGCAGAGGCAGGCAAATCTCTGAGTTCAAGGAGTTCAAGGCCAGCATTGTCTACAGAGTGAGCTCCAGGACAGCCTGGGCTACACAGAGAAACCCTGTCTTGTAAAACCAAAAAAAAAAAGAATTCCAACATCATTTGGTGGATTTTTCCTCTGATGAGTATAGTGTCCTTTCCCATCTCTTTTGATGAATTTTGGTTTGAAGTCTATATTATTAGATATTACAGTAGTTACAGCAGCTTTCTTCTTAAGTCTATTAGCTTGGAAAATATTTTTCTAACCCTTTACTCTGAGATAATATCTATTTTGGATGCTGAGGTGTGTTTTTTTTCTATGCAGCAGAGTGATGGATCCTGTATTCACATCCATTCTGTTAGTCTCTTTGTATTGTTTGGGGGGATTGAGTTCATTGATATTGAGATTTATTAATGAGCAATGATTGTTAATTCCTGTTATTTTAATTTTGCTGTTGTTTTTGTTTTCGTTTTTGTTGTTCATGATGGTCATGGTGGTAGTAGTAGTAGTAGTAGTAGTAGTAGTAGAGTGTGTGTGTGTGTGTGTGTGTGTGTGTGTGTGTGTGTGTGTGTGTTGGCTTCCCTTGCTTAGGTTTGACTAGTGTGAGTTGTTTGTTTGTTTTCCTTGATTTCTTTGAAGGAATTATTTATTTCCTCACTTTAAAGACCTCTATCATAAGCTAGTTTTAAGGTCATTTTCTTGTGCTTAGGCTGTATTGTAATATTAACTGCGTGCTATATTAGGATATCTAGGCTTTGGTAGTAACATATTGCCTGGGATGTTACTGATTGTATCTCAACACTGGAGTCTAGGTACCTAGGTGTGGAATGTCTGTAGGGCCAATTTCTGACTTTGTCTATATTAGATGGATGTTTTTATCCTTGGTTTCTGCTTCTTTTCTGGTCTTCTGACTGGAATGGCCTATGGTTGATCAGAGAGATTCCACCTGTATTGAGAGCTGAAATTTCTGATGGCCAGGGCAGCCCATGGACTAGCAGGGGATCTTTGCCCAAGTTTGGGGTTGGTACACGGCCATGAGGAGAGGAGATGTGATTGGGGTAAGCTGATAGAATGAGGGTAGACTGAGGGTGGATAGCCTACCTGGAGGTCTGGTGACCAACATGATCTCTGGTGGAGCCAGAGTCTTCTGAGGGAGTTGTAGGGATTCTATGGGTTTTTTAATGTAGCAAGATAGTTAATTTTGTATCATATATGTTTGGCACAGTAGAAAATATGAATTCTGTAATGTCAACTTTCCTCTGGTTATAATTCTACTTAACAACTACTCAATAGAGAAAATTTTTTTCCACAGTTGTATATACGTGAAGATTATATTGCCTTGTCACAATTTTTCTCTTGAACTCATTTTATTTATTCATTTATTTCTGCATTTTGAGACGAGGTGTCACTGTGCAGGCACGGCAAGCCTCAAACTTGTTTTATAGACCAAGCTTACTTAGAACTCACAGAGATTCTTCTACCTTTGTCTCTCAAATGCTTGGAATTATGGCACACCCTACAACTTCCAGTTTCTTTTCTGGTTTTAAAAAGATTTTACATTGCAGAATGGGGTGTCTCACGACTTTAGTCCCAGAATTCAGGAGCCAGAGGCAAGTGGCTCTCTGTGAGTTCAAGGTTAGCCTGGTCTACGTAATGAGTTCCAGGAAATCCAGAGATAAATAGTGAGACCCTGTATCAAAAGATTAAAAAAATCATTTTATTATGTGTATATGTTTATATATGGGTGTGGGGTGGGTATGTGTGTGTATTAAGTATGTGAATGCAGTGCCCTCTGAGGCTAGAGGAGGTATCTGATTCCTTGAGAAGGGCAAGCAATTTTTTGCTACCATGTGTGCTGGGATTTTAAAATTGCTTTTCTAGAAGTGTAGTCAGTTATCTTATCCACTGAGCCATCTCTCTAGTACTTTAAAAAAGACTTTTGGAAACTTGTTAATATAGATGGTCGGCAAAGTGATGTCAGGTATACCAAAGCCTAGAGCACAAGGAGATGCCCAGCCCTGCCAGAGGAAAAACAGACCAGGAGAACCTACATATGCCAGTGTCTGCTATAGATGAGGAGATGGAAGTGCTGAGAGGGTCTAGATAACCTTGTTGATAAATAGGAAGTGTTGGGGTACTGAAGACTACATTGTAGATACCAGATATCTACATTGTAGATATGTGGCTGGAAGGCACATATCAGTAAAGATTCCACAGGGATAAAAATTAGATGAGGAATTAAGACACTACTGGCAGGTATGAGGGGATAGCAAAGTGGTTGGCCAATTGTTTTAGATGACTATTTCATTCTCCCAGACAGGATAGTCACCTGAGAGGGTTATTCCAGTTAATTTCTTGGAGTAAAGTAGATAAAGAATTGTTTTGCCCTAGTGAGCAGTTTTGAAAGATTGTGATCTATTGAGCTCGTAGCAGTATTCTGGGGTAGAAGATGGGGGTTCAGGGCAGCATATCCTAGGGGTGACCAGAAAGTTATTGCATTAGGCGCTATCCACAGGGTATGTTATGCAGTTAATGTCAATCTCATAATGCAGCAGGGGCCAAAAGTCAGAAGGTGTTCCATCTTCCATATAATCACTATGGTGGGAGACCTAGACAGGTCTATGTTTTGGTGTTTCTTGGACAGGGAAGATGAGTAAAGTACACTTGTACTTGGCTAAGGCAAGATCTCTCTCTCGATCTCTCTGTCTCTCTCTGTCTCTCTGTCTCTGTCTCTGTCTCTCTCTCTCTCTCTCCCTCTCTCTCTCTCTCTCTCGCTCACTCGCTCGCTCTCATTTGTTTGTTTGAGACAATGTCTCTCTGTGTAGTCCTGGCTGTCCTGGAACTTCTATGAAGACCAGGTTGGCCAGGAACTCAGAGATGCCACTGCTGCTGCCTCCCAAGTACTGGGATTATAGGTATGCTCCACCATTTCAACTCAGACTCGGTTTTCACAAAGGTTTTAAAGGAGGGGACTTAGAAGCAGGATAAGATGCAAAGCAGTAATTCAGAGGAGAGGACAGTCCAGGCAGAGAGGTTCCTAGGTGATTTTTTAACAAAGTCACAATAGTTAAATTTTACCAAAAATTACTCAGATGCTGGGGAGAAAGCCTGTTAGCTCAGGGAGGCAAAGAAAAGACTCAGCTTTGCTTCCTTGACAGCTGACATCCCAAAGGATAGGAGAAGCTCTCCTTCCCCACACTGTCTCAAAAACCCTTCAAACTGAATATCCCTACCTTCTATTACTTCTTGGACATCTCTCTATCCATCATACTTACCTCTATCTCTCTAGATTTCCCCTATGTTCACTCCTTCTCAACTGGATGCTTGCTCTGCCTCTTGACATGTTGTTGATTATATTTAATCTTGTTCATAATAAACAGAATTTTCAGATTAAATGTGTTTCTAGCACTGAGATATATCACAAATAGAAACAGTATTTTCTCATAAATAACACAATCTTGGGGTTCATAGTGTAATCAAATATACTACAAGACCCAGAGAGAAAGGTTTCATCTGTGAGGTGGATAGAGATAGGAGTGATACATTTGAGTGGATGATCTGAAAGAGGGAGATATCTTGCAGACCTGGGCTGCAGAGATAACAAGGAAAGAAAGTTGGACCAGGCAGCTAAAGGGTAATGATGAACATATGACTGTTTGCAGTGGAGTTCCAGTAGCTGTTTGTAAAAATGATTTCAAATGATGCAGTGTAGCATACATTATGGTAAGGATTAATTTGGATGAAAGGGACATGAGTCCTGGGGAAATATTATAGTCCTTCTATTAAGAAGGGTACAAACTGAAAAAGAACAAAAATCATTCAGACAACTCTTCTCTGTTAAGACACAGCTGAGAAAAAGAGGCACAGTTCAATTCCTAGAGGACTCTAAAATAGTCACATTGGTGTCTTTATGTATAAAATGGAAGCATTTTATAAGTGTCCCTAGAAGACAGAATAGCAGCTTTTGGTCTGTTGTAAGCACAAAATAAATATCTGTCAAATTGGTTTTGCTGCAGGGAATGCTTAGGCTGTGGCACCAGCCCAGCAGGGGCGTGGTCACCTGAATTCCTGCAAGGCACCCTGATTGCCAGATAGGGACACATGCACTCATTGGTGTCACTGAGCTAAGACGGTGTTACCTTGTTCCCTGTGGCTCCTCTCTGTCTGCCTTCTGTCTTGGTGTTGTGATTCCCGGTCACTTGTGGCTCTGGAACCTGAGTTAGAATCAGGCTGGCAAACTGGGAGGTTCTGGATTGGTATAGGTGAGTGAGAAGTAGATTGTCACAGAGCAGGCAACTCTCTTTATTTTTGTTGTCGATTCACATCTGCAAAGCCAAAGTTGGGAGGGCCAGGAATTGGGATTTGGAGGCTCTTCTGCATTGAAGGGAAGGGATCCATATGCCTTTGTTGAACCTTCAGGGAGAGCTGTGTACTGCTGGGGTTTATGTTGTCTTTATTTAAATCCTAGCAGCTGGGACATCAGCCTGCAGTATTTCACAGGCCATCTTGTCCATGCAGACCTCACACAGGGCAGCTCACTGAGGCTTTCATTCCTTCACATTTGAACAGAGGTCTACCAAGCACCTGCATGTCCTTCACAGTTACTTCATAGCATCTGCTACAGCTGATAATGAAGCAGTCTTCGTACTTCTGGAACTTTCAACCATAAATCCTGATCCTATACAGTCTCTTTCCTCCCTTTGTATAGGTCCTGGAATGTGCCTGGACCTTATACCTTTTCACCTACTATATGAGGAAAAGGAAAGAGGGGAAACCATGTAATAAAGAAATGATGGAAACAAGTCAAATAACCATAGTGCTATGAAAACAGACAAAGCCTGGAAGAAGATTGAGCCTGAGGTGTGAGCTTGTGCTTCTTCTGAGCAGTTTAGGGCAGGATTCACACAAGAGTGAAAACTGAGCAGAGCTGAAGTGGATGAGGGAAGATTCCATATTGATGTGTTGTTCAAAGAACAGCAAATGGAAAGGCCATGAGGTTCTTATATGTGTTCAAATGAGTGTAGCTGGAGCAGAGGGATCAAGGGAAGAGAAGCTGGACACATCTGCTGGGGCTAGTAAGACTAGTGTAGCAACTGAGAATTGTGAGGAGATGGGTAGCAGAATGTTCCTGCTTTATACTGTAAATAATTGTTCTAATCCATTGTGGTAGTTAGAGCCTCAATAGAGCTAGTTTAGGAAAGTAATTACCTAGCACTCAGGAGGCAGAGGCAGGATGATCTCTGTATATTTGAGGCCTGCCTGATCTACAATTCAAGTTCCAGGTCAGCCAAGGATACATGAGGAGTCCCTGTCATGTAAGTTAAAATTTAAATAAAATGTAAGTGTTGTTCTATTTGTGACAATAGATGGCCATGAAGACCCTTCCAGTGGTTAATGAAACAATGCTGTGGCTGTGATCTCTCAGGAGAAGTCCTCATTAAAAAGAAAGGGACTGTGGGACAGTTGACCGAGATCACACAGAAGTCTGATGCTTGTCAACAGAGACAACAACAGGTGCTTTCTCATGTTACTTGATGGGTTCAGATTTATTAGCTGTCAAGATTCATTTTCTTCAAGAATCTTCTCAAGGAGATTTCCCCCTCTAACATTCAGCTCAGTGGCCTATTTGTCCTGGAGACTCCCTGGATTTATCCCTGTAGCTATTCTGTTGCTTTTCCTTTTCCTCCTATGACAGCTGAAAAGGAATAAGGACCAGGCACATTCCAGGAACTGTAGAAAGGAAGGGGAGACTGTATAGTATCAGGATTTATGGATTAAAGGTATGAGAACCTGTCTGTCATGTCCCACATGTGTCCTCATTTCTGTTGTAGTTGCTGTGTTAAGAAAAGATTGTAGATGTCACAAGAGGTGCAAGGGAACACTGCAGACCTTAAACACCCGAGATGCCTGTGACTCAGAGCTATGCAGTGACAGCTATTTGGTAACTTGAAATGTGGGGAAGTGGTGGAACTTAGACTTATTTGAGAGTGGCATCAAGGGATTAGATATGGCCTGAGAGCTGAAGGGGGAAGAGATTATGCCAGTTTTGGGCTTGGACAATTAGAAAGTGAAGTCGTTTTACCAAGGCGGGGTATCTTGGAGGGTGAGCACATCTGAGATATTCTCTCTCTCTCTCTCTCTCTCTCTCTCTCTCTCTCTCTCTCTCTCTCTCTCTCTCTCTCTCTNTGTGTGTGTGTGTGTGTGTGTGTGTGTGTGTGTGTGTGTGTGTGTGTGTGTGTAGATCAACACATGAAGAAATCAGAACATTTCTGGGGAGTCAATTCTTTCCTTCTCACATGTGGATCGCAGGGATTGAACTCAGAACATTATATTTGTCAGTACAAGTCTTTACTCACTGTTACACTATACCTTGGCTATGGCCTTCTTTAATTTCATAAAGCCCGAGGTAACCTAGAATTCTCTATGTACGAAAGGATTTCCTTGACCTTCTACCTCTCAAGTGTTGGGTTTAACATCATATGCCTGGCTAATTTGACTTTTGTAGACAGTGTCTCATGTAACACAGGTTGTCTTTTATCTTGATATATAGTAGAGAATTCATTTTTTCCTTTTTCTTTCTGTCTATTTTATTTAAATCTATTATTTTATTTCAAGGCAAGGTCTTGGGGCCCACTATGCAGTCCAGGCTAGCCTCAAATCCCCAGTGAAGCCCTTGCCTTCACCTTCTTAGTGCTGCCATTACAGGGGCCACAAGTACAGGGTTCTAAAGGCAACCTTGAACTCCTGATCCTCTTCTACATTCCAAGTTTTATGGTTACAGTAAAAGGTATCACTATCACCAGATCATTGTATTTTCTGGTGGAGGGGTACTTTGATTTAAAACCAGGCACACTGGTGTGCATTCTAGGCTAATGTAAACACAGAATCCCTTTGTCCCACCTCTGGGGTGCTGGAATGTAGGCATGTGATGGCACACCAAATTTACAAGTCAGTCAATCTGATTCCCTTTTTACACAACTGGCCAGTGTTACAGAGGTGTTTGCACAGGTGGGGAATTGAGTTCGGATCCACTGCTCTGGGGCTAATTTAAAGTCCAGTCACAGAGTGAAATCATTCCAGGAGTGAATGTGCCAGGAGTAGGGACACCTCAGTTTCTGGAGAAGGAATAGCCAACCAAAAACCAGCCCAGGACAGAGACAATGAGGAAGCTTCCTGAGGGGTGTAGGGAGGTCAGGAGAGCTCAGTTTCATGGAAGCCACTGAAGAAATGTTTCCTGAAGAAGGAAACAAGCCAAGTCTGATGGCTCAAACCTATGGTCCCAGGAAGAGGTCGATGCCTGCAAGTTCAAGGCAAGTGTGGATGATTGAGTCACTAATGAGATTCCTGTGAGTTTCTGCACAGTATTGAAAGATACCCCACCTGAAAAACTAATAACAACAACAATAAACTGTAACAACAATAAAATCATACTACCACTACAAAAGTAGATAGCAGTTCATCATACCCCAAGTGTGTAGACTGATTATGAACAGCCTAGAAACTGATCATTGGAATTAGTCAAGTGAAGACTGGTGTCCATCTTAGCAAAATAGTTTGAGACTGAAATTTTTAGTGGGTGAAAGAAAATCACAGAGAAGAATTATAGGCAGTGAATATAAACAGCTCTTAAGAGGCTGCTTCACACCCCAAGATTACTAGAGTCAGGCTTTAAAAAGGATGTGGGATGGATGTTCTCCTCTGCATCACTCAGGCTGCCACTCACCAAATTGGGTTTTGTTGGGAATGTCCAGGTTGTGGTGTAGAAGTAAAAGAATTCACCAGATCAGAACGGACATAAAAGTTTTAATGAAAAATAGATACTATATATGAAACACAGAAGCTTATTCTTAAAGACAAAGAATCACATCCCAGCAGGAGTAGGGTACTTGTAACACAGTTAAGAGAAGTTATCTGGCCTTACTTCATTTTGCATTTTGTGTACTTTTTGAGCATATTGGAAAGTTCACTATTTGTTAAGGAGTATCTCATGTAACAGCATTTGAGCCCCATGATGCTGGACATTTTTGGTGCAAGGTGTTTAAGGTATAATTGTTTATTGTCCCAAATTACTCTGCCAGGATCTGAAAAGTAAGGGATTTTGTTTTTCATTTCTAGCTTTTGCTCATGTGTGAGTCAGGCACTTCATGTACTTTACCCTGATCCAGCTAATCCTCCTGCTTCTGTTCCCAGTGATGACATTACAGATTTGTGTCACCACACCTGCCCCCTTTTTCTTGCTGTGGTTGTTGTTGTTGTTTTCAGTTTACTAAATAGTGGAGAGTAACCTTGAACTTCTAATTCTCCTTTCTCTGCCCTCCAAGTGCTGGGATCATATGTGTGCACCTCTTGTGTAGGTTATATAGTCCTGAGAGCTTACCCAGGGCTTGGTGCATGGTAGGCAAGTGCTCTATCAGTGGGGCTTATCTCCAGTCCCATGTGACATTCTGAAACTTGTTAAAACCCAATAGACAGAGCTGAATAAGAATGTTCTTTTGTCTGTTGCTGTTGAGGTGGAATTCATGTTATATCAGGGACATTATTTTCAGTGTATAATTGGGGGCACTGAGTTTGTTTACAAACTAAGGCATCTATAACTCCTCTCTAGTTTCAAGACTTGTCAGGAAAATTGTCATATAATTTAAGTTATTGTTTCTTTCCCATTCCTCTCATTTTGAATAACCTCCAGGGTATTTGTTATGCTTGTGGGTTAACTTATTCTGAACACTACAGATAAAAGGGATTACATAATTTATATCTTTTCTTTATAGTTATTTTATAGAATATGATTTGAGGTTGATCCAGGTTTATTCCTATTTATTTTTGACTAGTAGTTTTCCATTGTATGACTGTACTACAGATTATTTATCCAGTAATGGATGTTTGACATTTTTTACCCTTCTGCAATTACCAACAACAGTACTGTGAATATTTGAGTCAAATTTTATATGAGTGAATGTTTTCATTTTTCTTGAATATAAAATTAGTTGTGGAATTGTGGAGTCATCTCATAATATCATGATTCATTTATTTTATGCACTGCCACACTTTTCTACAGTAGATGCATTACTACATGTCCACCAATAGAGCATAAGTGTTCCTATTTGTCCATGTCCTCAAAGTCTGTCTAGGTTGAGTCAGAATATTGTTGTTCACCTTGCATTTAGGTAAGATGAATGGTGCTGTTGGATATTTCTATTTACTTGCATGTCTCCTGTTTCTTCGCAATTTAAAAATGATTTTCTTTATTAATTTTGAAGTTATATTAAGATGTGTTAATTTCATTATTTTATGGGTATGAGTGTCTGCATTCATGTCGGTGCACCATGTGCATGCAGTGCCCACAGATGCCAGAAGAGGGTGATAGATACCCTAGAAATGAAGTTATAGACAACTACGAGATACCATATCCATGCTAGGAAGAACAATCTTTGCTTTTTCTTAAAAAATTATAACACAAATATTTCTTAAAATACAAATACATAGTGTGCATATATAAGTAAGAATGAAAGATTTACATTCTTTTTTTTCTGAGACAGGGTTTCTCTGAGTAGTCTTGGCTATCCTGGAACTCACTCTGTAGACCAGGCTGGTCTCGAACTCAGAAATCCGCCTGCCTCTGCCTACTGAGTGCTGGGATTAAAGGCATGCACCACCACACCCAGCCCAAGATTTACATTATTAACATAGGAAATTAAAAATTGGAGAGGTCAAATTAAATTATATCAACATGTCCCATTGCTACCACCAATGAACTCAGAGCTACAGGCACCTATAGTCATCTAGCAAACTCTTTATTTTCTAATATATAGATGGAAGTGTGTCATTTTGTGTTTTATTGGAATACTTGCATTTATTATATAGTAGTCAATGAATCTGCTATAAAATATCAATCAACATGTTGGTGGTAGAATTACTCTTCATTTTTTTTCTTTACATGTCTCTCCAAACTTTCTTTAACAAACACATAGAAGATTCTTACTGATTTTGAAGTAGTAGAACAGGAAAAGATCTGTTTCTGTCTTGGTGTAACTTAACATTGGACTAAGAAGTGACCGCAGCCTTTTGTAAGAAATTGTTAACATCATAGAAGGACATAAAGCAAATACAACCGTGTAATATGCATTTCATATTCCACTCAAAAGACATAACAGTAAAGCCAATATTTCATTTTAAAATTCTCGATCAAACATCACTTAAGCTATAATTAAAAAAAATGTCTGGAGGCCAGTGGGATGGCTCAAAAGTTGAAAACGCTTGCTGCTCATACACAGGACCAGAATTATGTTCATTACACGTTCAACATGGCTCACCCTGTAGGGTAATTCCAGGGGATCTGATTCCCTCTTCTGATGTCCAGAAACCACCTGTATGTCCAGAAGACAGTATCTGAGAGTTGAAAGCTACAGAGGTCTGCTCTGGCTACAGAGCATGCAGCATATGCACATCCACATGCACACATACGCAAACTTGCTTGTACACCATGATTTTCTTATACAATGGGGATTTAAAGCAACACATATTCTAGTCAACTTGAGTCCATGGAAAGACTGGAAAACTAGGTGTGAGTGGCGAGATCTTGGGTGATGAAGCATAAGAGTCAAGACTGAGCATTCTACCACATTGCCTCAAGCTTTAAGCTGCATGTGGATGTGGTAACCATTCCAAGCCTAGTGTCCCTCCAGTGCTTGCTCTGGGGAGCCAGGGTGCACCATGGGTCTCTAAGGAGAGCTGCTTCTGCCTGTGGAGAGAAGATAAGGTCTATGTCTTCAGGAAAGGGTCAGGCTGACCCTAGCTGGGTTTCTGCATCCTGCTGGGTAGCTGTGCTTGTATCTATTCTATTCTTGTAGCTGCCATGACTGTGAGGACCTGGAGAGTCTACTATGTTCATAGCAGCCTTATTTTTAATAGCCAGAAGGTGAAAAGAACCCAGAGGTCTCTCAACAAAGGAATGGATTCAGAAAATGTGGTACATTTACACAATGGAGTACTACGCAGCTATTAAAAAAAATGGACTCATGAAATTCTTAGACAAATGGATGGATCTGGAGGATATCATCCTAAGTGAGATAACCCATTTGCTAAAGAGCACACATGATATGCACTCACTGATAAGTGGATATTAGCCCAGAAACTCAGAATACCCAAGATACAATTCATAAACCATATGAAATTTAAGAAGAATAAAGACCAAAGTGTGGACACTTCAATCCTTCTTAGAAGGGGGAACAAAATACCCATGGAAGGAGTTACAGAGACAAAATTTGGAGCAGAGACTGAAGAAATGACCATCCAGAAAGTGCCCCACCTGGGGATCCATCCCATAAACAACCACCAAACCCAGACACTATTGCAGATGCCAACTAGAACTTGCTAACAAGAAGCCTGATACAGTGTCTCTTGTGAGGCTCTGCCAGTGACTGGCAAATACAGAAGTGGATGCTCATAGTCATTCATTAGATGAAGCACAGGGCCCTTAGTGAAGGAGCTAGAGAAAGTACCCAAGGAGTTGAAGGGGTTTATAGCCCCCTAGGAAGAACAACAATATGAACTAATCAGTAACCCCAGAGCTCCCGGAGACTAAACCATGAACAAAGCATACACATGGAGGGACCCATTGTTCCAACTGCTTATGTAGCAGAGGCTGACCTTGTTGGACATCAGTGAGAGAAGAGGCACTTGGTCCTGTGAAGGCTCAATGTCCCAGTTAGGGTAATTCCAGAACAGGGAATCTCCTGAGAGGGTGGGTTGGTGAGCACGCAGAGGGGGGATGGGATAGTGGGTTTTGGGCAGTGAAATGAGGAAAGGAGATATCATTTGAAATGTAAACAAAGAAAATATCTAATAAAGAAAAAATTATCCTCTTATAGAAACAAGAATCAAGGAATTTTAATTTTTTTCAGTGAATAAATACCAAACTAAGATCTCTATTTTTATATTGTGTTACAATGTTGGATATTAGAAATCCCTGTTTTTATGGCTAAATAAGTATAGCTTAATGGTTAAGAGACTAGAGAACCTGGATTCTGTTGCCAGCACATATGGCAGCTTACAACTGTGTGTGACTCTATTTGCTGTGGGCCTGAGATCTTCATTTGGCCTCTGAGGTTACTGCACACAGGAGATGCACAGATATACAAGTAGGAAAAATACACATAAACAAGAAGTAATAAGTTAAATAAATCTTTTAAAAGTAATGTTTTCATTCATATGTTTCCATCATTGATCTTGTTGGTTAGATATCCCCTTAATCGTGGTTTCCATGAATACCTCTAATGAAGCACGAAAATCTGGAACTTATGTCCAGTCTCTACAGGATGAGGAGAACATGATAAAGGTAAGATGCCAGCTCCTTCCCTGTGGTATTTGCTGAGGGCTTTGATAGACATTGCTATTTGAGAGCTCCACCTTGCAAAACAGATCCCCACTAGGTTTGTTTCATTTTCTTTTGGAATGCAGGATTTTTCTCTATAGCTCAGATGAGTCAGGAACTTGATCTTCCCATCCCAGCCTCCTAAGTGTTGGGATTGCAGGCATGTGCCATCATGCTCATTAACCTAGTGGACATATGATGGCCTCAGCCTGTATGAGTTACATTCCTGTTGCTGTGATAAAAATACCATAATGAAAGGCAAATTATGTACTGTTTATATGGGCTTATGGTTCCAAAGGGATAAAAGTTCATCATGGCAGAAAGGCATGGCATAATATGAGAGAGCATGGCTTCAACTGTAAGCATGAAACAGAAGAGCAAAATGAAAGTGAAGACAGCCTGTGAACCCTTCCATTCCCATCCCAGTGATATATGTCTTCCAACAAGGTTGAACCTCCCCGTAACATCCTAAGAAAGCACCACCAACTAGGGACCACATGTTAAATACCTGAGTCAATGGAGAACATTATCATTCCAACCCCCCAACACAACTTTAGTTAGTTTCCTCTAAGAGAAGATCTGGTTACTGAGAGTTCCATCTTTTGATTTCTCACTGATTCTTTTTTTTAGGATGTGGAGAACCATTTCCTGGATGCTTGTTCCCAACTGTGTCAGAGTCTTGCTCAGGATTCTAATTTGCAGCATGGTTACATTGTAGCTGCATACTTCAAGGACCGCCAGATCCTGTAAGTGTCCTTCTAGTACATGGCAACACAAGGAATCACTGTTTCTTCTATTCATATACATTGACTGTAATTATTTAGAGATCCTCCAATATCAATTCAAAGAAGTTACCTTTAAGATGTTCATGTAAGCTTTGTGAAACTTAAATTTTTTGTCTCTCTCTCTCCTTACTCACGCTGTGCACATGTGTTAGCATGAGTGGAAGTCAGAGGTCAATGATCGGTGTTGTCTTCAATTGCTTTGTACTTTATATTTTTAGAATACATTTTTTGTTTATTGATTATGTGTGTATGTTTGTATAGGTTGGGGAGTTGGTATGGGCACATATGAATGCAGTGCTTAGAGAGGCCAGAGAAAAGCATCAGATCACCTCAAGACAAAGTACAGTTGATTGATAGCTATCCATCCATTATGGTTGCTAGTCATTGAACTTGAATCCGCTGCAAGGGTAGACAAACCTCCTAACCATTAAACCATCTATCCAGACTTCTATTTTACTTTAAAATTTTTAACCTGTCTTTATTTACTTACTGTGGTGCTGGACAGTATGATGAGGATGATAAATTATCTCTCCATGCACCTGGAGCGAACTATTGAGCTAGAATGGCTGACTGATGAGCACAGGAGACCCTCCTGTCTCTGTCCCTCCAATACTATTATTATCAGACGTTGAATGAGCCTGGATCTTTAATTTTTATTTTTACAATGGAGCATGTAATCCTAGCTCAGTTTCTAAGTCTGGCATGACAAGACCTTCACCAACTTAGCCATAACCCCATCCTCTCTTCATTTGTTTGTTTTTTTTTTTAATAAAATAGGAATTGTATTCAGCCTTAGGGGAGGGATATCTTGTAATCGTATGGTTTGGGTACCTATGATGTATTAAAAATACCTTAATCCATAAAGGGACAATTGATAACATTCTAATCTGATCATCAGAGCTGATGAGACACTTTTTATTTCCAGGTCAGTGGTTCAGAGATGTACAAACCATGCCAAAGAAATGTGATTTCACATTGTGCTAGAAAAATATTTAAATAAGTTCTGATTATAAAAATTGTTTTTTATTGATTTATGAATATAGGTGTTGTTCTTGATGCATGTCTAAGTGAATGGCTGATTCTCTGGGACTGAATTGACAGACAGCTGTGGGCTTCCAAGTCCATTCTGGGAATGAAACTGAAGACCCGTGGAACTTAACTAACTTAAGAGCTTCTGCTCTCAACTGCTGAGCTTCTCTAAAGGCCCAACTTTCACTTCCTTATCTGGATTGTTTAGCTTTCTAACCTGCATCAACATGATATTCTGACTTTCTGTTTCTAATTGAGTCTTGCTTGGTATCCTAGTCTGGCCTCAGAATTTAGCAACACTCCAGCCTTAGCCTTCCAAGTGCTAGTGAAATACCAAATCTTTTAAGTTCAGACTCCATTTTAGAAAACCTGATCTAAGTTTAACCTCAGGTAAATTAAGAAGCTAGTACCAGCATTAGTTTCCAAGTTCCCCTCCCCCCAATAAAACCTGATCCTAGTTCCAGTCTCTAGGCTAATCCTCAACAAGACCAGTGTCTCCTGATTATTCCTCCAACACACCTGCACCCCAGATTACAAGCTTACCCCTTGCCTAATGACCAAAAATATAGAGAGGAGCAAAAGTTAAGTTTATGGTATGACTCCCAGGAACAGCCAATTATGTTAAAGGCCACAGTAGCTTTCCAATTAGATGCTAGCTATATGCTAATCATATATTCGCTGCTTGTTGCTTACTATGAAGCTTTCTCCTAATAGATATTTGGGGCTCCTCCACTAGCAAAAACATCCTGCATGACTGCGATCCATTTGGAGGGCCCCAGCTTGCTCGAATAGAATAAAGACCCTGCTGTGAGTAGCATCAGATTGGCTCCTGTCTGGTTTGTTTGTTTCTTTGTTTGTTTGTTTGTTTGTTTGGGGGCATCGCTAACACTTCCCTGGCACACAATAGGATTATAAAAATGAGTGTTCATACCCAGTGCCCAATCATTTAAAGAAAAACATTGGTAGTTTGATGTGTGCACTAGTCAACTGCC